>NW_026057580.1:104015377-104122713 GCF_023721935.1 Panthera uncia
CCAGGAAGATGGGCCCGTTGAGGATAGACCCCCAGGAAGATGGGCCCATGGAGGATAGACCCCCCCAGGCCTGCGGGAGCCTACTTACTGAAATATGGCTCCTTGTACAAATGGCCATCCAGATGACATGGTCAGTGAGCAGTACTTCTGCTTTTCAGGCACAATTTGACATCGCAGTGGCCAGCGAGATCATGGCGGTGCTGGCCTTGACCGACAGCCTCACGGACATGAAGGAGCGGCTGGGAAGAATGGTGGTGGCCAGTGACAAAAATGGGCAACCCGTGACAGCAGAAGATTTGGTGAGTGTGTCCTTCTCAGGAACTCAGGAGAGCTCGCCGTGTCCCTGTGGTAGGTTCAGGAGAATGAGGGTTTTCTTCTTACCAGCGTGTGTCAAGGAAATTCAGATGATTTCTGCAGACACATTTGTCCCTCACCAACCTGTTTGTCATGCGGCAATGTGTTTGTACCTCTCTGCAGCCAAAGCACATGAAATTTATCTCCTAAGCCTTTCCTGATCGTTGCCTGTCCTGATCTCTGCTCCCTGGCTGGGGTGGGGCAGCCTCCTGTTAGCTCTCGGCTTTTTTTACAAAGGGTGATCTGTGCCAGCTTTAAATCGAGGACAAATCGCCTTTCAAAAGACCTAAGAAGTAAGTGGCTCCCCCTTCACGAAAGGGAAGCCAGGGACGCCTGGGTGGCTCAGTGAGTTAAGCATGCAGCTCTTGATGGCATCTCAGGTCACGATCACACAGTCATGAGATCGAGCCCCGCCTCAGGCTCCATGTGCTGAGCGTGAAGCGTGCTTAGGATTCTTTCTCTGACCCTCCCCCGCTCGTTCTTTCTTTCTCTCAAAATAAATAAACATTTAAAAAAACAAAAAAGAAAGGTGAAGTGAAAATTGGCCCTGGCTTCTTAACCCTGTGCCTTACATTTGGGCGTTACATCATAACACCGGATCTTGCCTTAATCAGTCTTCCCCATCTCGCTCCCTTTTGAGTTCAGTGATGCTCTTTGAGCTTTCATGGTGTCCTGGCCCATCACTGTCTCTTGCTGGGCTTCCTCTAATTTGGCGTGCTCATCTCTCTTCCTCTTCGGAATCACCACCTTTTCTGTGAACTTAAACCCCATTGGTGGCATAGTTGTTTCATGTGCTTGGACCTGTTTCGAAGTGCATAGGGTATGACACAGGCGTTTGGAAAGCTGTTCCACGCTCCAAACTTCAGCTGACTTTCCCACATCTGGGTCACATACCATGATGGCAGCTCGATGTTCCCTGGCAGTTGGAAACCAGTTGTGGGAGGAAAAAGGCAAATTAGTATTTTATTAATTCCAGGGGCTTAGGATGTAATTGGAATCCTTTGCCAAAAGTTACTTTTTGGCTGCTTCTGAGAACCTGACTGACTCATCACATAGGTCTTGTCAATCAAATATTAAATATGTCAATTAAATTAAATGTGTTTTTATCAGCAGTCCCTGGGATGCTTAGAATAAAGCTTAATGAGAAAACCCAAATCCAGGTTGCTGTAAAGGTATGGTATTTTTGAAACTGAGCCTGGGTGGCTCAGTCGGCCAAGCATCCGACTGTTGATTTTGGCTCAAGTCATGATCTCGTGTGAGATCGAGCCCCTTATCAGGCTTTGTGCTGTCAGCGTGAAGCCTGCTTGGGATTCTCTCTCTCTCTCTCTCTCTCTCTCTCTCTCTCTCTCTTCCCCTCCCACTTGCACTCTTTCTCTCTAAATAAATAAATAAATAAATAATCTTTTTTTTTTTTAATTATCAATATCTTGTCAACTGTGTAAGCTAAACATATTATGGTTTCTGTATCAATATATTTCTTTGTATGTTCTTAATACTGGGTATTAATAAATATGTATCAAGAATAGTTTGGAACTTAATCTGGAAATATTGTTTCCCTAGATTTATTTTGTGTGTGTGTGATACAAGTCTCAGATCTGGAAATAAACCCAAAGTTGACTCTTTGGGGTCATCTTTTGCCTTCCTTGTTCATAAAAAGCACCTATTTCTTCCAATTGTGTTTCATCAACCTGGAACTACCAATAGTTAGTCTTTCATAAAAAATTAAGGAAGGATTTTTAGAGCATCTATCTTTTCATTTCACTATTTTATAGCTTTTTTTAAACACATTTTTTTAACGTTTATTCATTTTTGAGAGACAGAGACAGAGCATGAGCGGGGGGAGGGGCACAGAGAGAGAGAGAGGGAGACACAGGATCTGAAGCAGGCTCCAGGCTGAGCTGTCAGCACAGAGCCCGACGCAGGGCTCGAACTCACAGACCGTGAGATCATGACCTGAGCCCAAGTTGGACGCCTAACCGAGTGAGCCACCCAGGCACCCGTTTTATAACTTTTTATATACTTTGCTCTTGGTCAAAAGGATTTATGTATTGCCATGAGAATTGGAATAAATGGCTTCTGGAAGTTTCTCATAAGACGATCGCTTCTGCCATCCTCTGGAGGAATGTGTCCACACTCTGTCCCCCTGGACTCAGCAAACGGACCAGAGTGGCCATGACCGCACCAGAGCTGCTCTCTTTGCTTGGGCTCGATGACAGTCAGTGTGTTGGGCGCAACAAGATAAGAGGCATCACCCACGCGGAGGGAGAATGTAATTGACTCACGTATTTTGAAAAGAGGAAGATCGGCTAGATTCTGCCACCTGATACATTGAGATATGTTTCGTGGCATTTTTATCTTTCAGGGGCGACATTGCCGTGCATTTACTCCTATCGTAGCCTTACAATCACGGACGAGTGTTTTGAAGGCATTTGCCCAGTGTCTGTAGAAGAGGTGGAAGGGTTTTGTTTTGTTTTGTTTTGTTTTGTTTTGTTTTGTTTCTCTAAAGCTCCCTCTGTGGCCTTCTTTGGCACACTTTTTCCGGTTGTTCTCAGATTTCTTCTCTGTTTCTCCCTTCTCCCGTCTTTTCCAGGAATGGGGAAGGGTATACAGTAGGGGCCTCACCCAGAGCTTTGTAGGACTGGGAGGGGGCAGTAGCCACATTTTATACACAGGCGGCATCGACTCTGTTCCGGGCAGACAGGCAGCATGAGAGATGGAAAAGGAGAAGCCTTCCAAATGTAGTTTTCTGAGTGCCTCTGGCTCTGCGGGATGAAACACTGGGAAACCAAGTGTTCGTTGGTTGGTTTGAGAAAAATGGGTGCTTTCGGACATTCCCCTTTATCCTTCTCCATTCCCACTCAGTAAATAGCCTTATTGTCATACTTTGTCTGATTTCTTCAGGCAAGAGTATAATCTCTGATAATGAAAAAATAATGTGTGTTTTGCCAGAAGACACTTTTAGGCAGACTGAAAGATCTGCTGTATGGCAAGCCTCTTAAACACCATCAAGGAAGGTGGTTTTTTTAAAAAAAAAAAAAAAAAGCAGGGACTGCTACTTCTCTATCACTTCACATCTCAGAATGGTTGACATGCATTCAGGTGGGGGAGAGAAGGATACGGCCGCCAGAGCCGTGGTACCCATAGCTCCGAGCTGAGAGCAGCCTGTGGGAATGCCCACCTCCGAGGCGGGCTGGTGAGAAATGGCCGTGAGATTCACCTTTGCACGGATGATCTTTTGTCAGTCACTTAAAGCGGGTTTTTTTTCCTCTCTCCTTTAGGGGGTCACAGGCGCATTGACGGTTTTGATGAAAGATGCAATAAAACCAAATCTGATGCAGACCCTAGAAGTAAGTGATTTTCTTTTTATAGAAATTGTTGACAGCGTTCGCATTCATCGGATCGCTTGTGCACCCCCCACACAGCGTGAGCGTTTCCAGCCAACGTGAGCCCGCAGGGAGCATCCGAAAAAGTCCTTGGTCCTCCAAAAAAAAAAAAAAACAAACTTAAAAGTGTATTTACAGATTCTTTCCTTAGGTAATGCAGTACTAATTGACTGGAGTGGAGACTTTAAAACGCCGTATCTAACACCTCAGTAAGTTATGTAGCCACGTTTACGTGATGTTTTCTCTTTTGCCTTTTTTGGACTTAGCTTTTCATAATCCATTAGGTTTGGGGTTTGGGGGGGTTTCCCCCCCCCGAGCAAAAACACACAGCGTATGCCAAGAAATGCTCCCCAGGCAAGCTTTTGTAAGATTTGCCCTGCCCTTGTCTTCATCGAACTTAAATTTTCTCATCAAAATACCCGTATCCCAGTCTGGTTTTCTGGTCACTCAAGGGAGGCGGAGGCAACCAGAAGAGAAGGAAGGGGCGAGACAAACAATATCCAGCCATTTATTCGTTCATTCAGCTGATAGAACGCTCGGCTTGAGCGTACCCTCTGCCGTTCGCTAACCGTGACCTTGGCCACGCCTCTGTTCTCTCCCGTGTGAAGGGATGATGGTACCGAAGACTAACTTAATGGGGTCATTATGAAGGTTCGGTATTCATCTAACACGCGACACAGGCAGGCCTTGGAGCAGTGGCTCAGGACAACCAAGTCCCTGCCCTCTCGGAGCTTGCGCTTCAGTGGGGGAGACAGATGGCAGAGAAGTGTGTCGATATGTAGCATGTCAGCCGCCGGCAAAGACTGAAGAAGAAAAGTCAGAGGGGTTGAGGGAGCAGAGAGCGATGTGGTGTGTGTGTGTGTGTGTGTCTGGCTGGTGTCTGGTGACCAGAGATGGGAGCAAAGCAAGAGACCGAGCTGTGTGTGAGGAGCAGCTTTGCGGGCGGAGGGTGACAGTTAGTGCAAAGCCTTTGGGCAGGAACGTGCTGTGCAGTCGGAGGGCACCCGCCGAGAGCAGGAATCCAGACGCAGGACACCAGGACAGAAATGGTGGAACCAGACCGAGCAGGAAGGTGCGCAGTTGAGGGCGCGGGGAGGGGAGAGCGCGAGCACCTTTCCGTGGGGCCTCTGCCTCCCGCAGCGTGAGCTCCATGCGACCAAGTGTTCGTTTCTCTGTCCCCGTCCATGTGGCCTCTTCGCGAGGTCTGACGCAGGTAATGTTTCTTCCTTCTGGAACACTTGGTTCTTCTGACTTCTGTGGTGCCTTGTGTCCCTGGACCTCCTGCTGGCCTCCCCTCCGTTCCCTTTGCTGGCCTGTCCTCAGCTCAGCTTCTGAATGTTGGCGAGTGTGAGCCCTCCCTTCCCCCACCATCAGCCACGTGATGACCCCCCAGACTCGCGTTCAGAATCTCCTGACCTCAGAATTTCAGAGTCGTAGGTGTGCCTGCCAAGAGCCGTTGCGTATCAAACTTAGTATCAAATAGGGTCTTTGAGTTTCAGCCTGGCCACGGTTCCAGCCAAAGTGCTAGGAATCCTCCTGGAGCCTGTCTCCATCCCTGCAGAGGCTTCTTCCGTGTGTGTGCCCGGCCTCCAGCGTACCCTCCCGCCCAGCTAGCCTCACTGCCTCCGCTCTCCCTTCCAGAATGCTTTCTCTGCTCCGCCACCCGAGAGCTCGGAAACTGAATCGGGCTCTGTTGCTCTCCTGCCTAAGAGCCTTGGGTGGTTTACCCTGGTCCTCCCTCTGGCTGGAAACCTCTCAGGGTCTGGCCCTTGCCTGCCTCTTCCCCCATCCTCCCTCTCCCTGCCCGGGACATCCCTTGCAGACACCCGATTTCCCATGTCTGGTTCCCTCCTGTACTTTAGGACTCATGTCCTTTATTGTATTTATTTTTCTTTCCGAGGTTTTATTTTAATTCAACTTCGTTAACATACGGTGTAGTCTTGGATTCAGGAGTAGAATCCAGTGATTTGTCTCTTACACCCAGCGCTCATCCCAAAGAGTGCCCTTCTTAATGCCCGTCACCCATTTAGCGCATGCCCCCTCCCATCCAACACCCCTCAGTTTGTTCTCTGTATTTAAGAGTCTCTTCTGGTTTGCCTCCCTCTCTCTCTGTTTTTATCTCTTTTTTTCCCCTTCCCCTACGTTCTCTGTCATGTTTCTTAAATTCCACATAGGAGTGAAATCATATGCCCTTTACATATCAGCATCCTGGAGAGGCCTTCCCGGGACACTGCGTCCAACCCAGCCCCAGTCCCTGTGTCCTGTCACTGTCCTGTCATTCTCTGCACGTCAGGGAGTATCAGCGTAAGAGTCCCTACTTCTTTGTTCATCCACCAGGATGAGAGCAGGACCTTTTCCACGTGGTTCATCACCGGATTGTGGCTCCTAGAAAGTTCCTTGCGTGTATTAGGCGCTCGGCAAGCATTTGTTGAATAATTAAACGACTGCTGACTAATTTTTACTACGTCGCTCCTAAAAATACAGATCTGTGTAATAAACAACTGAGTGGATAAGAAAAAAGCTTAGAGACGTGACCCTGCTTCCTCGTAACACTTCCCCCTCAAAAATGAACATACTGTTATCATCATTATTTGGGATCATCAGATTATTGTTTTAAATAATTATCTTTCTCAAATTAAAAATTACCTGCACTTTATAAGATAATAACCCATTCTAAAAGTCTAGTTTCCATTAGGGAATGAGTCAGTGGGCCGGGCTGCTCCCAAATGATTCTTGTACTCACATTTTGTGTCCATTTTTCACTTAAGACCAGGCCATTTGTCATTACGTTAACAGACAATGGGCATTGCTTAAAAAAATAACAAAACAGCATTCGGTTAAAATACCTGCATTTATGAACTCTGCTATGTGGGTCCTAACCATTCCCAATGAACCTGGCTGACGAATGGCACTAGGAATGTAAGTCAGCCTGTAACGTAAAAACCATTGTTCAGTATATGGATGGTGCTTTAGTGTTCATGTTTGAATACCCTTGACTGTTGGTCCCCTAGCAGGTTATCAAGGGTTACCTTACTACTGGTTGCCAGGAGACCCGTAGTTCTCCGTCCTGGCTGCACGTTAGAATCTCCTGGAAAGATTTAGAGATACTAATGCTAGGCTCCACCCAGACCAAGTGAGCCAGAATGTCAGGGAGGTAGCGCCTGGGTATCCCAGGTGATTCTCATGTATGGCCAGAGTAAGAACTTCCCTGTGGAATATTTTAAGAAGACAGAGAAATGGAAATGTCTTAACATTTTAACCCTGGGTGAGCCATATATGTATCCATGTGCTGTCCAGTATGGTAGCCTTTGGCCACACGTGGTTATTTTTACCTCAATTACTTTAAATTGAATACAATTTCAAATTTGGTTCTGCAGTCGTATGAGCTACCTTTCTATTTATATAGTTATTTTTAAAAAATTGGGGGGCACCTGGGTGACTCAGTTGGTTAAGCATGCGGCTTCGGCTCAGGTCGTGATCTCTCAGTTCGTGGGTTCGAGCCCCGCGTCGGGCTCTGTGCTGATGGCTCGGAGCCTGGAGCCTGCTTTGGATTCTGTATCTCCCTTTCTCTCTGCCCCTCCCCTGTTTGTGCTCTGTCTCTCTTTCTCAAAAATAAATACTAAACATTAAAAAAAAATTAAAAAGATTTTTTGCTAGCTACATTTTAAGTGCCCTGTAACCACATGTGGACAGTGGCTATTATGTTGGATGGTGCGGATACTGAATATTTCCAGCACAGCAGAAAGCTCTTTTTCCTTTCTTTTTTCAAGGCACACTGCCGTATGCGGCACCTTGTTTGGAGAATATTCGGTTTTGGGGGGTTTTTTTTGTTTGTTTTGTTTTTAAGTAATCTCTATACTAAACATGGGGGCTTGCACTCACAACCCTGAGGAGGCTCTTTTATACAAAGCTCTCTGAGGGCTCTGGTAAGCAAATGATTAATTGAGGTATTAATCTTTGGAAAAATTGGAAAAGTCCATTAAGGAGGATATCCATAGCCTTGTCATCATGAGAAACCAAGACGGGTCCTGCATTATTTTCCTCTGTGTTCTGCATATGAAATAAAGTATTGAATTCATGGTAGGTATTTCTATATCTTTGGACCAGTCACAGAGCTCCTTAGACTAAGTATTCAACTCACTGTACTGTATCATAGCCACAAATATTAGGTGAGTGTGTGAGCATCTCTGGATTTGAATGTCTAACAATGATCTATAAAGTTTTCCATTCAGACTCCATGCTATAGGAATTTCAAAACCAAGGCTCTAATGCTGCTTTAGTAATTAACCTGCTGTGTGGCCTTTAGTTTTAAATTAAAACACTGCCGATCTAGTTCTTACAGTGGTTATCTCAGGAATAGTGAAGTGTTGATGCTGATCCAGTCATACCCTGTCACCGCTACCACCACCAGACCAGTGTTTGATGCTTCTCAGACCAGTGGACCCACTGAGTGCTGCTGTGTGTAGACAAGTGAAGGCATCTGCCTTCCCAGGGATGGAGCCTGTGACGTCCCCACTACGCTTTCCCCGGCTCTGCTACCTTAACACAGGCAGCCATATTCCAGGACGGCAAGGGGAGATGGTGATGGAGACTTAGTGTTTTCTTCAGAGCATTTAAAAGGTTTATCTGTGGGGCACCTGGGTGGCTCAGTAGGTTAAACATCAGACTTCGGCTCAGGTCATGATCTTGAAGGTCGTGGGTTCGAGCCTTGCATCAGGCTCTGTACTAAGAGCTCAGAGCCGGGACCCTGCTTTGGATTCTGTGTCTCCCCCCCTCTCTGCCCCTCCCCCACTTGCGCTCTATCTCTCCCTCTCAAAAATGAATAAATACTGAAGAAAATAAATAAATAAATAAAAGGTTCATCTGTACAGAAGTGAGAAATTACAGATAGGTACACAGAGAGGTCTGGACACTAAACACACACATAAATATATCTGTCGGCACCTATGTTTGGATTTCAGATTCCCAGCTTTATTTTACAGACATTTGTATGACCTCACGAGGACCGTGTCATTGTCCCTCCTGAGGACTTCAGGAAGGAAAGTAAATAGAGAACTCACAGAGTGGCTTTGATAAACTCTTCTCTTTTTCATTCTCAGAGATGACTTTTCTTTCACTGCCTTTCTTCCTGCTTTTGTTCAGCTTTCTCATCTTTGAAATATGTTCCGCCAGCAGCCCATCATGGTTCATGGGAATTTTCCATGGCTCCCAGCCTCCCCCCCCCCCCCCCACGCCACATCACTCCCTGTCTTCCCTCCTGTCAGTAAAGGGGCAGCCTGTATTTTCACAGGTGGGGCCATGGCTTCGTGTATACAGACCCCAGTGGCCCTGGCTGGGCTCTAAATAAAACCTGAGCATTTGATTGCATGTGGATAAATTCCTTTAGATAGGGCCACAGTCTGCTCTCCCTGATGAAGGACAAGTGTAGAAATGGCATTTAAAGTGAATATATTGGCAGATTTTCTTTACCGACTTAAATCTAAAGGTTTTGATAATTCCCTTATATTGTTGTGGGGTTTTCTTTTGCCTGTTTAGTAAGAATTGCTCTAGCATTTGACCAAGAGGGACAATTTTCTTTGCTTTTATTATCTGAATAGTTACCGGGTTTTTAACATGGAAGCCAGTTAAACAATGAGAAAGACTTAGAATTTTTACAAATCAGAAGAGCAAATTTATTGTGTAAATATAAAATTAGGCTCTAGTGAACTTCAACGTTACATGGTTGTCCTGCCATTCCACACAGCTCATTAATTGTATTGATTTTTTTTGCTTTCTTTCGATTTTTCTAGAAGTGATTGACTTCTTTTGGAAGGAAAAAATACACCTAAATAAGCCTCTTAGACCATCAGGGTCTAATTCTGTTCCTTTAAAAACTGTAATGCCAAATACTGTGAAGGGAGGTAAATAGTTTACTTCACAGTCAGTGAGTCAGCTGAGTGCTTTCTCAAAGTTATAGTAGGAAATAATCAATTCTTCCAGCTTTTCTCCTAGTTCAGCATTAAATGTCGGATGACCACTCTTGGAGAATACACCAGGAATTTGGCCCTTTGGGAGAGTCGGGGTGTTTTCATTTTCTTTGAGAGAATTTGGGTTTTTTTTAATTTCTTTTTAACGTTTATTTATTTTTGAGACAGAGAGAGACAGAACGTGAACGGGGGAGGGTCAGAGAGAGAGAGGGAGACACAGAATCCGAAACAGGCTCCAGGCTCTGAGCGGTCAGCACAGAGTCCGATGCGGGGCTCGAACTCACGAACCGCGAGCTCATGACCTGAGCTGAAGTCGGACGCTTAACCGACTGAGCCCCCCAGGCGCCCCGAGAATTTGTACACTGACTGTGCAGTATTGATAAAAGCAGAATGGCTTCGGTGGCTCACCGCCTTGGTTCATTCCTCCCTTTGTCTTTGGGGGTTTTAATTTGTCCTTCAACTTCCGTAGGGAACACCTGTGTTTGTGCACGCTGGCCCCTTTGCTAACATCGCCCATGGCAACTCTTCAGTGCTGGCTGACAAAATCGCGTTGAAACTGGTTGGTGAAGAAGGATTTGTGGGTAAGTCATTTCTTTGTAAATTTAGTTGTTGTAGAATATGGAAGAGGTCTAAAAGTCGGTGGCAGAAAAACAGCGATACCCACTCTGACCTGAAACATACTGTCTCAGACCCACCTTTCACAGAGGGTCTCAATATTGGAAAAGCCCTGTGGTCTGGTCTATACTAGATGTGTTGATGGAACCGTAGCTTCTCACATCAAGTCCGTATGGGTTTGAATAAGCGGCCTGACACTCGCTGGCAGAGCGATCTGGGACACATTTTTAGCGACCCTCTGAGCCTCAGTTTTCTCCTCTGTAAAGCGGTGATTGCAACATGGTTTCAAACCTTGTAGAGTTATTATGAGAACCAAGTGAGATGATTGATCCATTCAGCAAATATTTATCGCGAACCTAGCATGTGCAAGGCATGCCACTCGGAGCCTGGAAACACATGACGAGCGAAGCAGACCCGGCCCGGCCTTCGTGGAGCGTAGGTGCGGAGTTGTCATCTGTGTGTGAGTAACAGAAGTACCAAACGTCCGCCGTCATTAGCAGTAGAAATCAGTTTGCTCTTCCTCAGATCGGAGGATTAGTTTGTGTCTGACGGAGGGGAGCCTGCCGCCCATGGACTTGGAAGATTTCACTGGTAGGACTTCACACTCTCTGCTGCTGCCAAGCTCCCCTTGGCGGTGTCTGCTTCTCTTTGGTTTCCATTGGCCATTCCAGACGGAAAGGGGGGGCGACTGCCGTAGACTACATTCTACTGTAGAATGTGCCCATTCTACTGCTGGCCCCGATGCCCCCCGCGAGGTTACGGCAACAAAAGACAAACAGGTAACAAGGAGTCTTGGTCTAAACGCCAGAATCTGGCATCAGACAGACCGCACCGGCAGATCTTCACGCGCCAACGGGTGATTTCCACTCGCCACGTTGGTGCCTGTAATCGTCAAGTCTCACGGTCGCGGCTTTCGCGCTAATCACGAGCCTCCTATCGACCTCAGAGAAGTGAGTTCTTTCACTAGAAAAGGTTCTGAGCCCTGCACTCTTCTGCCCAGCCATTATAAAGTTCATTCAGGGTTGTTGAGACTGTTTTTAAGAACTCCCTGTAGGCATACAGTCCGGATCAAATGAGAATTTATGTGGTTCATTCCTCCGGGTCTGTACTTGGCTGCTGGGGTACCAAATCCACTATAAGACTGGCTAGACATGCCGTCGAAATGGATTTGCTCGATCGATCACAGCATAATTGCAGAGCTAATGGACAAGGAGTCTGCACAGGGCAGGCACTGAAAAGCGGGGTGCTTCTGTGAAGTGGTGGTCCTGACGCATCCACTCCACAAATAAAAGAGCTTCTAGAAGAAAGCACTCTGTTTTGTGCCGACAGAGCTCTCTGTACCGATCTTTACTTTGTCCTCATATATTTCTAGAATACGCGTTTCCGTGGCAAAGCATCTTTAAAGGTGTATGCTGAGGGGGCGTGCAAAACATACTAGCTTCCCGTGTGACCTTGGACACACCATTAGCCTCTCTGGGCGTGTCCCTGGGAGACATTCTCACGTGAAAAGTGAGAAACTGGACCGGACGAGGAATTGCGTGTGGATGGGCAGCCGTGACCCTGAGATCGAAGCTGGGGGATCACGACCCTAACTGGTAGTTACCTAACTTCTCCAGGGTTCAACTTCCTCTTTTGGTAATAGAATACCTTGCAGTAATGTAATGAGTACTATCAAATGAGGACTTGCTGTGTAAACCATGGAGGACCAGGGAAATGTCAGTGATTTCGCTGATGATTTCTGTGACCTCTTCTAGTCTTAAGGGGCTGTAAGCCGGGGGAAAAGTCAGTGCCGGAAATCTGTCCCCTGCCAGATGGTTTAGGGGACCGGTTCGAGAGTCGGTATCTGGCTCCTTCCAAGTTGGGTCACTTCAGGTAACTTAACCCTTCTTAGCCTCAGTTTCCTTATCTGTAGAATAGGGCTTTACATAAGACTCGCTTCACAGCTTTGAAATCAGGTTTAAGTGAGACTGTGCACGCTAAGCCCTCGCACAGCGCCTGACAAGGGGTGAGAGCAATTCTAAACCACTTATCATTATCATCCTCTCCGTCGCCGATACGTGACTAATCAAGGTTAACTTTCCCTTTTTTTCTTTTGTTTCTTCTTTCCCTTTGGTTAGTGAGTTTATTTTTAACTGTGGGAGAATCCATCTAACATAGAATTGATCGTCTTAGCCATGACTAAGTGTACCACTCAGTAGTCAAATGCTTCCGTGTTATTACAGAACCATCATCACCATCCATCTCAAGGACTCTTCATCTTGCAAAACTGAAATTCTAAAAAAAAATTTTTTAATTCCTCTGATCACTTTCTGCCATAAGAATAGTCTCATTTTAATTTTAAAAAGCGTGTGTGCCGTCTCGCACAAAAATAAGAAAACTCCAACTTTCATCCGTATGTAAGCTTCTCCTCTCTTACGTTGGACCTGCCTTTGACCGATAACGGGAAGGGAAAGGTGGCTTCTTCTCTGTCCCCCATCATCTTGTCCTTAGTCCCTCAGTCTGCCTCTGGCCCCTCCAGGGTTGAAGCTTTGACATTCAGTGGTACCCATCCGGTCTCTTCCAGCAGAGGACCCACACTCTTGGCAGAAACCCTCCGCGCAATATCCTTTTTAGACAGTCCCGCTGCTAATTCAATACCTGATCTCCAGGCATCATAGACCTTCAACCCGTGTTCTTCCCTTTGGTGGGAGTACAGTTACACGTCTCATTTGAGTCTCTGTTCTTTTGCCAGGGGCTGTTTCCTTTCAGCCTGCAGGCTTACTCATCCCCAGTCGACCACTGTGGGTCTCTGCCTCAGTGAGCCTTTCCAGTCCTGCTTCTAAAGCCTCACTCTCTAGCTCTGCACCCTTTCCACCGGGGGGGTGGGCAATGGGACTCTGCACACTGGTCATTTTCTTTGAAGAAATCCTTTCGTGGCTTCTAACTTTGAAACTTCAAGGGAGCTGTTGGGCTAAAGGATGCAGAATCTGTTTCCAAACAATGTCTTTGCAAATGTTGCTAGGTTTAGTATCAGCCTTTAGTGCGAGAAAAACTGACACTGTTTGGGGGCTTCAGACAAAAGGGAAACCAAAAGAGCCCCATTTTAACATCGTCTCAAGGAAGATAAATGCAGGAGACCTAGGTTTATCTGAAGCCTGTGGGAAAATGTACGCCCTTAGAAAAGTCATTGTTTATAGAAGTCTGTCTCTCTTACTGTGTAAGAAGCCCAAACCTAGGAGAAGAAGATTGATAACTTGGATTATATTTAAAAATAAATTGTGGGGGCACCTGGGTGGCTCAGTCAGTTAAGTGTCCAACTTCAGCTCAGGTCATGACGTCACGGTCTGTGAGTTCGAGCCCCACGTTGGGTTCTGTGCTGACAGCTCAGAGCCTGGAGCCTGCTTTGGATTCTGCGTTTCCCTCTCTCTGTACCCCTCCCCCGCTCGCTCGTGCGCACGCACTCGCTCTCTCTCTCTCTCTCTCTGTCTCAAACGTAAATAAACATTAAAATTTTTTTAATAAAAATAAATTGTGTCTGATAAAAGATAGGGGATTTAAAAAACAAGAGAGCGAGTATGAAAAAACATTTGCAGAGGTAATAGACAAATGACTAACAATTGGAGTATATATAAACCACCAAGGATTATAGATTGATTTTTTTAAAGCAAGTAATCCAGTAGAGAAATGGGCAAAGGGTTTGAAAGGGTAATTCACAGAGAAAGAGCAATCTGACAGAATTTCTGGGTCAGACTGAAAGTGGGCAAATGATCTGGCATTTTCAGTTCTATGTAATACCCTGGAGAAGAAGTAACTGAAGATTTATTTAAGTCCTTTGGAATAATTTACTTGAGTACACGTTCATTGAGCTCCTGCTATATGTCAAGTAATGTATGGTAGAAGCTTGGAATCAGATATGTAGGACATGTTTCTTGGCCTGCAATAATTTACAATGTGGTGTGAGAGATAAGCCCATAAAGAGAATCTCGATGGAAGTACAATGCACGTATGAGATTAGGTATCATACTGATGAATGAAGAACCTTCAGAGATGACGGGCATCTCTTACAATTTTCCCCACACTGCAGGTTTCATGAAGTACGTTTAGTCTAAGATATTTCTGTGTCCCAACACACACAGGAAGGGAATTATTTTGTCTACTCTGCAATAATTATTCCAAGATAATGGAATCAATATTCCATTTAGACTTAAAATCGAGTGAAGTTTATTTGATTACAGTTGGCTCTCGAACAAGTTGGGGGTTAGGGCACCGACCTCCATCCTGCGTAGTTGAAAATCCGCATGTAACTTTGGACTCCCCAGAACTTAACTACTAATAGCCTACAGTTGACAAGAGCCCAAACACAGTCAACGAACACATATTTTGTGTATTGTGTGTATCATACACTGTAACC
Organism: Panthera uncia; assembly: GCF_023721935.1. Classification (NCBI taxonomy): domain Eukaryota; kingdom Metazoa; phylum Chordata; class Mammalia; order Carnivora; family Felidae; genus Panthera; species Panthera uncia. The sequence goes on from NW_026057580.1 coordinate 104,030,086, forward strand.
TTACAGTGGAGCCAGCTAGATAAAATAGTATTAAGAAAATCGTAAGGGAGGGGCGCCTGGGTGGCTCAGTTGGTTGGGCGGCCAACTTCGGCTCAGGTCACGATCTTGCGGTCCGTGAGTTCAAGCCCCGCATCAGGCTTTGTGCTGACAGCTCAGAGCCTAGAGCCTGTTTCGGATTCTGTGTTCCCCCCAACCCCTTTTTTCCCCCCTCCCCCGCTCGTGCTCTGTCTCACTCTGTCTCTCAAAAACAAATGTTAAAAAAATATATATTAGGAAAATCATAAGGGAAAGAAAATATTTTTATAATACTGTAGGTATCGAAAAGAAAATCTGTATATAAGTGAACCTACCCAGTTCAAACCCACGCTTTTCACCAGTCAAACGTAATTGCGCAAATTTCTCAGACTTGACCAGAATAGTCCATGAGAATTTGGGGGAGCATGCTGTGGTCCCTGTGATCGCTATCTCTATTTCTCCTTTAGCCAGTAGTCCTCATGGGAGTCCACTTAACCTCCATTCGTTGCTATGAAAGCAAACATTTCTTCGGCATCAAACCCTAATCATGGGTTATATTTTTAAAAAGAAGAAGAAAGAAAAAGAAAACAACATTGAGTTTCTAGGCTTTAATAAATTATCTCATTTTTAAACTATTTGTAAGGATTTCAAACTTACACAGGATCCTTGGTTTTTTAAATTTGCTTTCTGTTTTCTTAATTTGGTTTTGATTCCCATTTCGAGTGAATACCTTTCCTTCACTCTGGAATTCAGCATACGCTTGTACGTCTTTATAGCCAGGAGTTCTTAACTGGTGGTTACCAGCCATCCCTCCCATAATTAAATACAGAGTTATATACATAAATATATGGTGTGGTTTTTTTTAAGTTTATTTATTTTGAGAGAGAGAGAGAGAGTGGGGGAGGGGTAGAGAGAGAGAATCCCAAGCAGGCTCCACACGGTCAGCTCAGAGCCCAACGCGGGGCTCGATCTCATGAACCTTGAGGTCATGACCCAAGCCAAAGGCAAGAGTTGGCCACTTAACTGACTGAGCCATCCAGGCACCCCTGTATTTTTTTTTTTTTTTCAACAGAAGGTCTCCCTGATTCTCATTACATTTTCAAAGGTGTCCACGACCCAAAAAAGATAAAGACTCAGGGTCTTCTTCTCGTGGCCCAATGGATGCCATGCACTATTTCACCATACTTGCTTAATAATAATCTATACAAAGATTTGGTGGCTTTTGAAGTTCCACCCACATTTGACATTCAGTGCCCTCTTCCAAAGTGCTGGTCAAGATGTTGCCTAAATTGACTGTGTGTCTTCTTGTCACCTGAACACAAACCCACAGCGGGTTCTCCACACGCCGCCTGGGCACATAAGCACGAGAAGATAGTACAGCAAAAGGGCACATTAGACCAATGCCCAATTGAATCATCCACTGAGCTTTGCCCTGAACATTTCACGATGAGGGCTTAGAGTTCAGAATAAATAACCATGGTCATTCCAAGACAAACCGAGGAAGATTGGGAAACAAGGCCTCATTAATATGTTCGTTACAAACACTGCCATTCTCTGAGCGGGTTCCCGAGCTCCAGACCTGTATCCCAGCCCGGTCGCCATATGCATTCCCTCTGAGGCCTGAGACCATTCGGTGGGGTGGGTGCTGGTATCGTTGTTCTACAGATGACACAACTGAAGCCTAGAGAGATTACAAACTGTGTCCTCTGACATTCACCCAGTCAGTGATGGAGGGTACAACCTCAGGGCCCCCCTTGCACCAAAGCCTATGCACATCATCACTTGACTCTGTCTGCAGTGATTTTCTCCTCTCTCTTTACTGAGTTGCATCTTCTTAACGGTCCTCTTCCTTGTCCAGTGCCCCTTTTGCAAACCGTTTAGATCTTACTCCCTGGGCTTCGGGAACCTCCGCTGGCAGTTGCCCCCCAGTCACCAGCGTATTGTCTGTTTCCGTTTTCATTGCCATCAAATTTTAAGTATCCTTTCATTTTGGAGAGAAGAGGACCAGACCAAACTAAACATTCTGAGAATTTCACCCAGCCTTTAAAAAAATCTGATGTCAAGTAGCCTTCCAGCTTTCTAAGCTGGAATTGTCCCTGACCTCACTCTGTTTACATTATTTAGAAACGCAGATCTCAGCCCAGGCTCTACTTTTGTTAGGATACCTCCCACTTTTTTTTTTTTTTTCCCTCTAGTGATTGTATCCGTAATTAAAGCAAGGACGGGAAGTGCAGAGGTATATTGGTCACGTGCTAACCTTCGGGAAACTCCTAATCACCAGTGCTGTTCTTTAACCGCTGTGTTCAGGAAGCCCAGTAAGAGAAGGCGGTTTTCGTGGTCGCGGAAGTTCGGGTTTCTCTGATGTACCTTGAGACCTAATTTCTTTCGCCCTCGCTCCCATTGCCGCTCTTTATTCCAGCCCACCTTCCTCTTTCCATGCTTTTGTGTAAAGACGCCCTCCCTTCTTTCACCAGCCATTCCTCTGCCCTCAAAAAAGTAAGTGAGGGGAAAAAATGAAATATTCTGAGTATACGGTATCCAGGAGTATATGCTCATTAGTATAATAAATGCCTGTGTTCCCATCACTCACTCAGCTGTGTCAGAACCACAACATATTGCTGTGAGTGCTTTAGTGTTTTTTTGCTTTTTTAAAATTTTTTTTAATGTTTATTTATTTCTGAGACAGAGACAGAGCATGAGTGGGAGAGGGGCAGAGAGAGAGGGAGACAGAGAATCCGAAGCAGGCTCCAGGCTCCGAGCTGTCAGCACAGAGTCCAACGCGGGGCTCGAACCCACAAACCATGAGATCATGACCTGAGCTGAAGTCGGTCGCTCAACCAACTGGGCCACCCAGGCACCCCCTTTTTTTTTTTTTTTTTTTTTTTTTAATAAAACATTAGACACAGAGTTGAGGTCCCTGTGAGTCCCTCCCTAATTTCATTCCCTTTTGCACTTTTCTAGAGGAAGCCACTATCCTAATTTAGGGATTATCATTTCCGGGAAGAGTTTATGCTTTTATTACATAAATATGTATCCACAAAACATCTACAACAGAGATTCTCGGACCTTCTCTGTTCATGTTGTGTCGCAGCAACTATTTCCTAAGGCATGTTGGGCCAAGAGAAATACTTAATGCTTCCATTTATTAAGTAGTTAGGTCCAAGCAACTTCCTGGATGTTTATGTCCTGACAACTTAGTAGCTGTCTGGAAAAAAAAAAAAAAAAAAGGATACATATACATTGAAAGAAAAATATTACTTCATTTTAAAATAGCCACCATACGGGGCGCCTGGGTGGCTTGGTCGGCTGGGCGTCCTACTTCAGCTCAGGTCATGATCTCACGGTCCGTGGGTTCGAGCCCCGCATCGGGCTCTGTGTTGATGGCTCGGAGCCTGGAGCCTGCTTCGGATTCTGTGTCTCCCTCTCTCTCTGCCCCTCCCCTGTTCATGCTCTGACTCTCTCTGTCTCAAAAATAAACATTAAAAAAAAAATTTTTTTTTTTAAAAATAGCCACCATAGGGGGCGCCTGGGTAGCTCAGTCGGTTAAGCGTCTGACTTAATTAATTTCAGCTTAGGTCATGATCTCACGGTTTGTGAGTTCGAGCCCTACATCAGGATCTGCACTGTCAGCACGGAGCCTGCTTGGGATTCTCTCCCTCCTGTTTCTCTGCTCCTCTCCTGTTCATTCTCTCTCTCTCTCAAAATAAGTAAATACTTTTTTTTTTTTTAATTTTTTTTTTTTTTTTACATTTGTTTATTTTTTGAGAGACATAGAGCACAAGTTCGGGAGGGGCAGAGGGAGAAGGACACACAGAACCCGAAGCAGGCTCCAGGCTCCGAGCTGTCAGCACAGAGCCCAACGCGGAGCTCGAACTCACAAATCGTGAGATCGTGACCTGAGCCGAAGTCGGACGCTTAACCGACTGAGCCACCCAGGCGCCCCAATCAATACACATTTTTAACAAATAAAATAGCCACTGTAGCTTATTAATAAGATGTGGGTCCTTGTTGAGCACTGAACTTCTCATTCCTTGAGATTGGTCCACACTTCAGAGCTCATTTCCTGTTCCGCATTGGTTTTCACACCATTCCTGCTCTTGCTGCAGCAACTGCCAAAAATTTGGCTCCACAAATATATGATGTCATTGAAAGGACCATGGAGCGTTAAAATTGAGACCGCGAAGTACCTCAAAGTAGTAGAACTTGTAGGGTTCAACAGATGTCAAGTGTGACCGAGTTTCCTTCCAAAATTGAAAATAACCCACGGGTCCTCTGAGTTCAGTGTGGTGCCTCAGGATACCTCAGCACATAAATTTGAGAACCACGGATATACAGCATGCGATTGTAGCATTTTATACACTAATAAATCTTACTATCTGCATTGTGCTGCAATAGCGTTCAGCAAATTTTTGCTGTGAAGGGCAAGACCGATAATTTAGGCTTTGTGAGTCATAGCCTCTCTGCAAATAGTCAACTGCAAAAGCAGCCGTAGAGAAGGCCTACACGAATAAAGGAAGCCGGTTTCCAATAGATTGATTTATTCATGGGCTCTGACATGTGAATTTCATGTAATTTTCACATGCGGTGAAGTATTTTTCCTCCTTTTTATTTCCCCCAACATTCAAAAAATGTTTTTTAAAAAAGTAAAGAGAATGAAAAAGTCGTAGGCCACTCAAAAGCAGGAGGCGTGCTATTTTTGTTCAACCTTACATTTCCGCATTTATCGAAGTAACTGTGATCAAGTAAGCCTCCTCCACCCCACAGGGCAGTCTTCCGTGGCATGAATATAGCACATAAATTTGTGCGTTCTTCCTTCAGGGGCACTGAGATTCCTTTTGGTACCCTTGGTATTTGGTACAAATAATGCTACCGGGAACATTATCATTTAGGTCTCTGAAAATGAGCGTAAAAGTCGTGGAGGGTCTGTTCCTAGGAGTAAGATGTTAGGGGTTATATTTTCTGAACATGAACACTTGGCCATTATGCGTTACAAATATCTTCTCCCACGTGTGGCTTATCTTTTAAATGTGTTCATTGTACCTTTTCTTTTTCCATCCTTTCTCTTCACGATTCCTGCTTTTGGAATCATAAAGATACTCTATAAATCTGTATTGGCTTATAAAATGTTGCCACTTACATTTAGGTCTCTAACTGTCTCGCAGTTTATGTTTATGCTGTCCCGTTTCTTGAGTTCACCATTTGTGAAAGTTTTTCTTCCTTGGTGATTCTTCCAGAGGTGGCTGTCAGCTCAATAGATTTAAATCAGTTAGAAGTTCAGCTCCCCTCATCCCATGCCCTGAGGTGACCAAGGCCAGTGCAGGTGCTGGGACTTGTATCTAGAGCTGCTTTTTTTTTTTTTTTTTTTTTTACATTTATTTTTGAGAGAGAGAGAGACACCCAGAGTGTGAGCAGGGGAGGGGCAGAGAGAGGAGTCACAGAATCCAAAGCAAGCCCCAGGCTCTGAGCTGTCAGCCCAGAGCCTGACGCGGGGCTCGAGCTCATGAATCGCGAGATCATGACCTGAGCCAAAGTCAGACGCTTAACCGACTGAGCCACCCAGGCGCCCCTGGCGATGCTTTTTAATCCACTTATTCTGGCAGCGTGAGGGTTCCCTCCCCCTTCTGCCTCCTCAGAGAAGAGCAGCCTAACAGATGGTTTCTCTGGCACTGCTCATCAGCCTTGGATACCAGCACTTTCTGCAAGAAGGGGATCCACATGTTGTCTGTCCCTGACCGTTGACCTGCTGTTGCTGAACTTCCCTTGGCAGCGGGACCTGGTTTTTGGAGACGTGACCTGTGCTGACCCTGTGTTGTCCAATTCCGAACATTTATCATAAAAGGTCCCGCGGACCTTTGAAAAGAAAGGGTTAAATTTTCCGGTCTATTTACTTTTCTGTCTCACAAGATACTTTGAATAAAACTATCTTCACGTGCAATGCTTTCAGGTTCTCTATTTGATTACTATTTGTATTGCTGATATGTTCTTTAAATGTAAATCAAATCCCAAAATTTTTGAGATAAGGAAGAAAGAACCCTTTACTCGTGAAGATAACAGAAATTTTAGATCTTTAATGCTCTAGCTCAGCAGAAAAAGGAGTACGTGGTGATAACCAATTTTCTAGAATTGCATTGCAGAAGAAAAATCCAAAACAAATGAGTATGAAATGATTGCAAAACATTCATCCCTTTCTTACACTAAAGTAATTGAGGAGTTTTTAATGAGAAGCCTGGTTTCTATTTGTTTTTCTCCGTGGTGCCTTTGGGATAGTAAAGTATGAAAAGTCATGGCCCCATTTCTCTGCCTTCCCACGAAGTGCCCACTGTCCTGGATGTTCAGACTTTTTCATTATTGCTGCCAACTTACGTATCTTCTTCTGTGTGTGTCAACTCTTTCATAATTTTTTTTTTAAACTTAGGATTTGTTGATTAACACTCACCACATTTTACAACCTGATCTTTCAAAGCGTTGGTGGAATTCAGTTTGAGTACTATTCAGTTGCCCTAACATTTTTGGGTTCCTATTTTGGGCGGTAACCATTTGTAGGTCGTTTCCTGCTATATACACTGAAAAATCAAGATAATGGAGATGACTTTCCTCAGAGCAGCCAAACGTACTCAATTGTAGGCTCCAGCTGCCTGGGTTTGTTTGTATGTTTCTTCTTATTTTCAAGTGTAATTGACATGCAGGGTTATATTAGTTTCAGGGGTACGATATAATGCTTCAACGGTTCGATACGTCGTTCAGTGCTCCTTGTGAGAAGTGTGCTCTTAATCCCCTTCCCCTGTTTCACCCATCCCCCCCCCCACCTCCCCTGTGGCCACCACCAGCTCTCTATATTTAATAGTCTGGGTTTTGTTGTTGTTGTTCATTTTGTTTGTTAAATTTCACGTATGAGTGGAATCATATGGTATTTGTCTTTCTCTGACTTATTTCACTTAGCATTATACTCTCTAGCTCCATCCTTGGCATGGCAAATGGCAAGGTTTATTCCTTTTTATGGCTGAGTAGTATTCCAGTGTGTGTGTGTGTGTGTGTGTGTGCGCGCGCGCATGCGCGCGCACCCCACATCTCTTTACCCATTCATCCATCGATGGACGCTAGAGTTGCTTCCGTTATCTTGGCTATTGAAAACAAGGATACAGGGGCGCCTGGGTGGCTCAGTCGCCTGAGCTGCCGACTTCGGCTCAGGTCACGATCTCGCGGTCCGTGAGTTTGAGCCCCGTGTCGGGCTCTGTGCTGACAGCTCAGAGCCTGGAGCCTGCTTCTGATTCTGTGTCCCCTCTCTCTCTGCCCCTCCCCCGTTCATGCTCTGTCTCTCTCTGTCTCAAAAATAAATAAACGTTAAAAAAAAAAATTTTTTTTAAAAAACAAGGCTACAATAAACTTAGGGGCACATATATCTTTTCAACGAATATCCAAAGCAAACCAAAACACTCATCAGCTGCCTACGTTTAAATGTCCTCCGCCGTGTGCTGGACATGTCTTTGGGTAGTTCACCTAACCTCCCTAAATCACAGTTTTCTACAATACCTACCGCGAGGCTTGCTCTGTGGATGGGGTGCGGTAATGCTGGAAAAAGTACAGACTCAGATGCACACTCAACAGTGGATGCTGGCTATTATTAGCACCTTGGGGTGCTACGGATCTTTACTTTTAAGATAATTCTTCACAAATACTAATTCGTTTTCAAGTGAAAAATAGCCGCTGGGGTGGCTCAGTCGGTTAAGCAGCCAACTTTGGCTCAGGTCATGATCTCATGGTCTGGGAGTTCAAATCACGCATCAGGCTCTCTGCGGACGGCTCCAAGTCTGGAACCTGCTTTGGATGCTGGCTCTCCCTCTCTCTCTCTCTGCCTCTCCCCCGCTTGCGTGCTCTCTCTCTTTCTCTTTCTCTCTCAAAAATAAATAAACATTAAAAAAAAAAAAAAAACTCATATGAAACCCACAGAGGGATTTGAGTTCTGGCAATGGGAAACCCTACTGCTTGTCCCTTCTCATACAGAGGCGTCGGGACCATCCAGAGGGCATCTGAGAGATCTAAGGGGACTGGATTGCTTCAGATACCTTCCTTCTAGAAGGCCTTGTTTGAAGTTTTTTGTGGTTACCAGGAAGAAAGCCGGGCGCCCAGCAGATCCACAGTGCACGATAGCAACCCAGCACATCTCCCTGTCTTGCCTCAGCCTTGTGCGACTCTGGATCGCAAAAGAGCCAAAGATACTTAAACTCACATTGTTGAGAAACAATGCGGAGCGACTTTGCAGTGGCATTAAACATTAAAATTAAAAACATATGGTCTGAAATTCAACTGGCATATTTATCATCTCAAATCTAGTCTTGATGCCAAAAGGGATGCTAATCAAAACATGAGGGATTGGGCTTCTTATTTGGGAAAGACCATCACTGCCAAGGGGAGAGAGGCAGGATGCAAATCATTTTGCGATTTGAAAAAATAGAGTAGCTAAACCATTTAGTAGATGCTGCTTTTAGCCAGCTTGAAGAATCTACATAGGTCCAATACCCTTGCACTCATTTCCCAGTGCAAGAGTTTCACCTAGGGAAAATTTAAATGCGTTGAGGACCTCCCACATATGTGTAACTTTTGTTTGTTAAAGTAATACTCTAAGCATTATAGAAGAATCAGAAACTTTTCATGAGAGAGGAAGAAAATTCAAATTATGTCCAGTATGCCCGTGCAAAGATAATTCACTTTTTGCTTTAATATTTCCCTACTTCTGCGTGGGCATCTCCTTTTAAAGGATGGTTGTAATCCAGGGCGCCTGGGTGGCTCAGTCGGTTAAGCATCCGACTTCGGCTCAGGTCATGATCTCGCGGTTCGTGGGTTCGAGCCCCGCGTCGGGCTCTGTGCTGACAGCTCAGAGCCCGCTTCGAATCTTCTGTCTCCCTCTCTCTGCCCCTCCTCTGCCTCGCACATGCCCCCCCCCCTCAAAAATAAACATTAAAAACGTTTTGTTAAGACCGGTTGTAATCCTACGAAGACGAGTTACTCTTAGTTTTTAGCTCTTGAGACCTTGCAGAGTCCAGAGGTCCACCACGATTCTGGAAAGAGCCATTCTCCAAACTGTTTCTTCTCTTTCTGCTGTGCACGTCCCCACCCCTCCCTGCCATCGCTGCACTGCCACTCACTGTGGCTTATCTTAGACCGTGGCTGTCTTTCTGCAGAATTCTGCTTCTTTCACTGTTTTATTTGGGGGTCCGTTCTCGCTCATGCTCTGATGGTCAGTTCTTACCCTTCATCCTGCTCGGCTGTTAGCCACATCGCACAGCACTCCTCTCTTCCTTAAAGCTCTTTCTGAACATCAGCCTCTCCTGACTCTCCTCCCGGTGGCCCTCTCCTGTGTGTGTCTTTGCTGGAGTGTCCCTTCTGTTCGCAGCAGGCTGTATCCTCAGTTTCTCCGTAAATAGCACGTAAATTTCCCAATTCAGAGAACTCCCTAGAGGCAGGGAGGGGACCAGTCCATGACTTTCTCATCTCAGAGTATAAGAATTACAGACAAGGATTCTAGGGACAGCCCTGGTTCAAATTCCAGCTCTGTCCTTACCAGCTCTGTGACTGAGCAGGTGTTGTGCCCTAATGCATTCTTTTTTTTTTTTTTTTTTTTTAATTTTTTTTTTTTTTAAACATTTATTTATTTTTGAGACAGAGAGAGACAGAGCATGAACGGGGGAGGGGCAGAGAGAGAGGGAGACACAGAATCCGAAGCAGGCTCCAGGCTCTGAGCCGTCAGCCCAGAGCCCGACGCGGGGCTCGAACTCACGGACCGCGAGATCGTGACCTGAGCTGAAGTCGGAGGCTTAACCGACTGAGCCACCCAGGCGCCCCCCTAATGCATTCTTAAACTCAATACGCCCTTCCCTCTTTCTATAACAAATTTGACTAACTTATATGTACTACAAACTTATACGTATAATTTCAAAAAAACAATACTATGTTAATTTTGGCATAAAAGTATTTTATATTACACAATATGAATTTCAATATGTGTTGATTAGAAGAAATATTTTTTTAAGTTTATTTTTATTTATTTTGATAGAGGTAGAGAGAGCAAGCGGGGGAGGGACAGAGAGAGGGAGACAGAATACCAAGGCTCTGACAGCGCAGAGCCCGATGCGGGGCTCAAACTCATGAACCCATGAGATCATGACCTGAGCCGAAATCAAGAGTTGGACGCTTAACCAACTGAGCCACCCAGACACCCCTGGGGAAAGTTTTGAAAGAAGTTTTGAACTTTCGGAATGTCTAACCTGACCTTGACTGTTTCCATTTACAAAATGCAAATTTATTTTCAATGAGCTCTCTAGCCCATCCCTAGTTAAGATTTCTGTATATTCTAAATAACGTGCTCGTCATGTAATCCGGCTTACCATCATGAAATGTGGAGTTAAAATAGGCTCTTGTCAAAACATGTTTTGCAGAGATTAGTGGCATGTAAATTAACATGAAATGATTTTAAAATGTGATCCAGAGATTAAAGCTGGAGGTCTGAAGTTCACAAAATGCATAGACTATTTTAAGGAGTTTATTAAGATCCAGTGTGTAATAACTTGTAAATCTCCATTATAGGAGTATTATTTTACCCTATTTTGGCTGAGAGTAAAATTACCCTTACCTAATATATAAATTATAGTTTAGAAAATTGTACTTCCGTGAGGTTGTCTTAAACTTGGAGCAGTGTTTAGTATAATTACAAGATTATACTGTTCTTCTTCAAAGAAAACAATAGATTTTCTAGTAGGAATATTAAGAAACTGGTAATTGGGTAAGGAACGTTTGAGTCTTTTGTGGACCTAATTTTCACATCTTTTGAGGAGCAGGGAAAGAAACATTGATTATTACTGTTTTCTAAAACCCTCCTCTCTTACCAGCTTCAACCATAAATGTTGTTTGATGCATTAATACTTTGATATAAGAAATGCCAATTGAAAAACTACCCAAGGTTTAAGAGAGTTATGGTTGCTTACAAAGTGCTTGAGTATCATGTTCAAAATAAGGCAGAGTAAAGAAGTAACTTTGAGGATGAAAAAGGCATCTCAATGGAATAAGACTTCATGTAAAAGAAGAATTTAAATAGAATTATAAAACAGAAACTAACAATCAGCGTCATATTAAACATTAAAGTCTTAAAGAAACAAGACAAGAATGCCAATCACCACTGTGATTTGTCTTTATTCTGGAAGTCCTAGCCAGCGTAATGAAACAAGAACAGTAACAAAATTAAAAAATTGAAAAAGAGGAGACTAATATTTGATTTATATGCAGTATGATTATATCACTAGGAAATTTAAAGTATTTCTTTTAGACAGAGTTTTGGTTGAATAGTTTGATACAATATAAATATGTACAAGTCCATTATTTCCCTTCAGATCAGCAATAAAAAGTTAGACACTGTAATGGGAATATCCTACTTCTATGTGTCCCCAAAACAGTAAAGTACTTGGGAATAAATGTAACAAGAAATGAGCATGGAGAAAAAAGAATTACAAAGTTTTATTGAAAGACACAGCACAAGGCCTGTGTCGATGGGAGGTCTCCCCGTGTTCTTGGATGGCAGTAAGCCATGTTAAACAATAAAAATTCTCCTGTGTCGAACCAACATATAAAATTAGGGTGCTATACCATGCCATGCTATCCTAAGCTATCCAATATTATACTCTGCTGTAGTATATCATTACCAGGTGAAGCTACACAGGACATTGAACCTCATGGCTAAATTAATAACATAGTCTAGACTCTGTAAAAATAAATTCATGTGGAGAGACAAAAAAATTTAAAAGAATAGTGATGGATGACTTAACCTAACTCTTGATATCAAAACAAGGTAATTCTGCCACAGTAATAAAGAGGGATTGGCAAAGAACTGATACTGAAAAACCCTCTGACGTGTCCCTACATAGACTTATTCCATTATATGTAGAAATTAATAGTTTGACACACATGACCTTCACATTGACTAGTGGATGGATCATTGGTTAAATGATGTTTGGACAGTTGGCTATTAATTCTATTTATTTATTTGTTTGAGAGAGAGAGAGAGCACAAGCAGGAGAGGGGGCAGAGGGAGAAAGAGAGAGAGAACTTTAAGCAGGCTCCACACTCAGCATGGATCCTGATGTGGGGCTCAATCCCACGACCCTGGATCATGATCTGAGCCAAAATCAAGAGTCAGGCACTCAACCGCCTGAGCCACCCAGGCACCCCAGCTGTTAAGTTAAAAGCACAAACCTCATAGTCCCTTAACGCAATATATTAGGAATGAACATAGACGAACATTTTAATGTGAAAATTAAAACTTCAAGAAAAAAAGCAAAACTAGTTTAGTATTATTGATATAACATCAAGGCTATTAAGAAGAATCGATTTATATGAAACATGAAAAGATGTTCACGATATATACAGTTAAAAAAAATGGAGTTACAAAACAATTTTTTAATTCTCATTTTTGAAAATTTTGAAATAAATGTACTGTATATGAAATGAAATGAAAAGGTACAGAAGGTATAAATCAGGGGTACATGGCTGGCTCAGTCAGCAGAGCATATGACTCTTGATCTTGGGTTCATGAGTTCAAGCCCCAGGTGGGGTGCAGGATTACTTTTTTTTTTAAACATTTATTTATTTTTGAGACAGAGAGAGACAAAGCATGAACGGGGGAGGGTCAGAGAGAGGGAGACACAGAATCTGAAACAGGCTCCAGGCTCTGAGCTGTCAGCACGGAGCCCGACGCGGGGCTCAAACTCACGGACCATGAAATCATGACCTGAGCCGAAGTCGGCCGCCTAACCGACTGAGCCACCCAGGCGCCCCTACTTTTTAATAATGTATGTCAAATGATAGCTTTTATTTCTCAATGGGAAATGGGGTCTTTGCGATTTTTACTTTATACTTTATTTTTCTGGTGTTCTTGAAACTTTTGTAATTAGGGTATGTGACTTGTGTAATTTTTAAGACAGGAAAAGTTGACTTGAAACATCTGAGGGAATTTGACCTGCAGAGTTAGGGAGAAAGGAGTCCTAGGCAGAACAGCAAATGGACATAGGTGGGAAAGTGTTGGTGGATTCTGGGGACGGTATAGCTGGAGTAGGAGACTCAGAGGGGTGAATCTCATGGTGAGATGAAGTCATTTTGGAGGGGATTAAGAGCCAGTCTGAAGTATTATGTTTTCAATTAATAGCGGAGGTAAACTGACAATTTCTAAATAGTAGTTCCAGGAAGAAGCCTGAGAAGATGGCATTTGAGACAAGCCGTGAAGAATGGTTAGGATGTAAAATAAAGCAGGACAGAGAGAGCAGACAGGCCGGTATGTGCTTAAGGAACCACCAGTGGTCCGGTAGCCCAGAGACATGGCAGAGAAGACAGATTGCAGGTATGTTTTCAACATCCTTTCAAGTGATGGAGAAGAGTTAGTACAGTTTCTAATCTATGAAGGCTTCCGGAATGATGCACAGTTATTGCTGCTGGGACTCCTCACGAAGGTAGTGTTTCTCTTACCCCCTCCCCCCTGCCCCTCTCGGAAGCCATTCCACCTTCCTGAAGTGGAATAGTGAGGGAGGGGGAAGGGCCACAGTCCTGTCCAGGGGGGCTCCCTGCCTAGGAAGGGACTCTGTCAGCGGGTAAAGATGTGGGTGCTGCAAAACCCAGAAGACTTAACCTCTGGCTATTTGCACAACACAAGGTCTCAGAAATACAACGTTGAGTGAAAAAGCAGGTTGTGGGATTGTAAATTCAATGTAACACATTCTTAAAACACAAAACCGGCACTGTATGTTGTTTATGCCTTTGTATGTATGTACAAGTACGAACACACGACCTGGAGAAGCACCAAGTTGGTAACAATTTCCCTTTCGGGCGGGGGGGGGGGGGGGGGGGGGGCGGTGGGGACAGGGGGCCCAACTGGGGACCGGGCATGGGTGACCCCAGCTCTCTCTGTGCTGTTTACCGCTTTTGTAAGAGGAAAATAGGCAATTGTGGTCAAATGTTAATGTCTGTTACTTATGTGTTGCATGCCGGGGAGGGGGGAGCCGGGGGGCCGGGGACAGGGAGGAAATGCGGGTCTGTAATTTAGGAGACAGGCTGCGACCAGAGCCTCAGATTGGCAGTCATCGTTAGAATGTGGTCAAGTATTTAGCTTTTCTTAGAGCTAAATCTGGATGTTAATAGTCACGTTTAGAGGGTCAGGGCTTTGCCTCGCTGTCCAGCAGAAGTGATGGATGGAGGGACGAGAGCTGACGGTGTCGGGCCAGGTGCACCCACTGAGCCTTTCTCTGTTCAGTTAGGCTCCAGTGAATGAGGTTCTTAAAAAATTGTTCCATGTTTTCAAGCGTCGAGGCACAAGAACATTCTGAATGTCAAACACCAGCAATCCGAGCACCTTCTCTTGATACCCCCCCCCGCCCCCATCTTGTTTAGTCCTTTTTGTTGTTGTTGTTTTGTTGGTTTGTTTTATAAAATTGCACGAATGCTTTGGTTGACTGTGGACTGTTATTACTTTTTAAGGGTCAGGCAATAATTTAATGATGTAACTTCTAAACATTTTCAAAACAACTATAAAAACAGGTTTTTTTTGCCTCCAAAAAGCATTTCCTTGTTTAGCACGTAACACACACAAAGGAGGTGGAATTGAGAGCGAGAACCGTTCTTGAAGTCCGATGAGCAGAAAACCCTTGGAGTCCTACACGTGTATCCTGTGCTGTTGCACACTGACGTACTGCTGTTTCCTGCTTTTCAGCCTTAATTCTGTGCCTGGAACTTGTGATCAGACCTCTTCCAATTGCTTTGCATCACATAGCTTTGGGGCATTTATGGGCACATCTCAACCTCTAAAATTTCAGCTCTTTCATCAGCAAAATGTTAAGCAAGTCTCACATCTTTTCTAAGTTAGATATGGAACCTTGAGTTCAGTCCCAGAATTACTGTTGTACACAGAAAGAAAACACTGCATACTGTTGAATGAAATCAAGTGCAGGCTGAAATGAAAAATGCTTTAATATTTCTGAATAGGCTCTGTTTTCACAAACATATCAGTTAAGATTAGGTTCACCCACAGATAACAGCAACAGTGAAAGGAAGGGACCCAAAGCAAATACAAGTTTATTTCTCTGTCACATAAAAGAAATCCGGGGTAGGCAACCTGGGCTGGAATGACAGCTCCTCCATCGTCAGGGACTCTCTGCTGCCTAATAGTCCACAATGGTTGCCGAAGCCCCAGCCATCACATCTGTATCCCAGCCAGCAGAAAGAGGGAAGAAAGGCCCACCCCCTTTTGAGGAGCCTTCCTGGAAGTTACACCCACCACTTCCGGTAGTTAATCACCTTGGTCCCGTAGCCATACTTAGCTACAAGAGAAACTAAGACATTTTCTGACTCTACATGGTCTCCTTCGAACACAAAGGCGAGTTGATGACCCCCTGGCAGCGTGACATAGCTCAAGAGGCTTGTCAGGCACACGGTTGAGTTAATGCCGAGTCATGCACGTCACCATCTCCATTTCCTTTGTGACAGCACCTGCCAGGTAGCCAGGCAAGGTTGAGGAGAGCAGACTTTTGACTTCCCTCCAAAAACCTGCCCGGGATCATCTTCTCAGTCAGCCAAACGGACTGGCTCACCTTCATTCTTAAGTTCATCGCAGATCCTTTTTGAAGGAGAACTTAAAACAGGACCAAAAGGAAGAGTGGCTTTATAAATCGCGACTCGCTCTTATAATGGAATACTATAAAATGAGATATTGTTTGGAAGATGTGAAAAGTCTTCGGGAAATGTTCCGGATGAGGTTCACCGAGAAGAGCAGGACACAAAAGTGTCTAGAGAGTGTGACACCCATTATGTTAGAGATAGAGGCGTATAAATGGGGATCCCTGTCCTTGGCGGGAGCAGCCCCTGTCTGCCCTTCGGGCCCATCTCACAAATGTGCAAGCAGCATAATTTGTGCAAGTAACGAAGCCTCGTTTTAATGTTTCTCTTTCGCCAGCATAATAAACATGATAATGAACGTATATATACACTTAGCATTCCCCGGTATAAAACAAATAATCTTATTTTATTGTTTTTTTTTTTAATGTTTTTTTTTCTTTTTGAGAGAGAGTGTGAGCGGAGGAGGGTCAGGGAGAGGCGGGGGGGGACAGAGGATCCAAAGCAGGGTCTGTGCTGACAGGCTGACAACAGCGAGCCCGATGTAGGGGCTCGAACTCACAAACCACGAGATTACGCCCTGAGCCACCCAGGTGCCCGCGAGCAATCATATCTTAATCAGTTTTTCCTAAATGGGACGCACTTTTAGATAAAAGGCCGGGCTGGGAACATACAAGAGAAGCAGAGGAGAGAGAGGTGACCAGTTGAGGGTTTGTGGCTCATTTATACGAAATGACACGCATACCAAGCTGTCGCTTCAGCTCCTGCTGGGCTTAGGGATAGGGTAGAGGCAGGTGGTGGGAACATTAGACTTACTCCTGATTATTTGTTACTTTTTCCCTGGACTTCTCAAGGGTGTCTTTCCTCTCAACAGCAGAGCGATAGCCAGGAACAGAGATTACAGTGAATATGGTTGAAATTGCCTGATTTGTTGCTGCTGATTTGTTTTTCGCATCAAATTTTCCAGAAATTTCCACACCAAATTTCCATTTCCAAACTAATAATAATGGAGTCATTTAAAAATTTTTTTTTTAACATTTTTTTTTTTTTTTGAGAGTGTGAGTGGGGGAGGGGCAGAGAGAGGGAGACCGATAGGATCCCAAGCAGGCACCTTGCTCTAAGTGCAGAGCCCGATGCAGGGCTCGAACTCACGACTGTGAGACCATGACCTAAGCTCAAATCAAAAGTCAGATGCTTAACTGACTGAGCCACTCAGGTGCCCCTATATTCGTTTTTAAGCAGAAAAAGGTCATGTTGAAAATAAGCCAAAGAAAAAATATGCTCATCCCTCCTTTTCTTTTTTTTTTTTTAATTTTTTTTAACGATTTTATTTATTTTTGAGACAGAGAGAGACAGAGCATGAATGGGGGAGGGGCAGAGAGAGAGGGAGACACAGAATCAGAAGCAGGCTCCAGGCTCTGAGCCATCAGCCCAGAGCCCGACGCGGGGCTCGAACTCACAGACTGTGATCGTGACCTGAGCCGAAGTTGGACGCTTAACCTACTGAGCCACCCAGGCGCCCCTCATCCCTCCTTTTCAAGGTTATTTTCTTTACTTTGAGTTTTTTACAAATGTAAATATGCATTATTGGTCTTTTCAGTGTGTTCTCAATTTTTTTTTTTAAGTTTATCTGTTTATTTTGAGAGAGAGAGAGAGCACAAACAGGGGAGGGGCAGAGAGAGGAAAAGAGAATCCCAAGCAGGCTCAGCACCATCAGAGCAGAGCCCGATGTGGGGCTCAAACCCATGAACCACGAGATCACGACCTGAGCTGAAATCAAGAGTTGGACGCTTAACTGCCTGAGCCACCCAGGTGCCCCTCTTATTTTAAAATCCAATCCTTTGGGGACACCTGGGTGGCTAAATCAGCTGAGTGTCTGACTCCTGATTTCAGATCGGGGCATGATCTCACGGTTTGTGAGTTCGAGCCCCTCATCGGGCTCTGTGCTAACAGTGTGGAACCTGCTTGGGATTCTCTCTCTCTGCCCCTCCCCTGCTCGCTCTCTCTCTCTCTCTCTCTCTCTCTCTCTCTCCCAAAATAAATAAACTTTAAAAAAAAATCCAGTCCTTTCAGGATCCAATCCCATCGGACAGGCAGGGGACTTTACTCTCCTGTCCGGGCCACGCATACTGAAGAAAACGTAGAAGGCAGGATAATGCAGACCATTCCTGCCTCCACACCGAAAAATACAGCCTCAGGATCAGTGAGAGGAACATTGCACCTCTGACCCTAAACACAAATGTAATGACTGATAAAAGTGAGATTGGGGTCATTGTTCCTTGGGAGCTCGCTGTTCTGTTTGTACAGCCCTGAGCAGAAGAGAGCCAAGCCCAAATCGTTGCTCTTGTGAGAAACCAGTAAAACCTGCATTTCTTCCTCTTCCCTTCCTAGATGAGAAATCTGCATAGAGTCTGGGCCAGTGACTCTTGGCAGTTTTGACTCAAACCAGAGGCCTGAAGTACCTTTTTTTTTTTTATCACAAATACACGTGTACACAGGTGTGCAGGTACACAAAACCAGAATCACGTCTTCTGGAACAACACTCCTTACTCTCATTGCGTGGGATGTATCCTAATAGTCCTTATATTGTTTCTTTTTCTTTTTCTTTTTCAAATTCTGGTTGCAACCCAGGACGCTGCTTTTCTGAGACGCTGATGGGTCTCTGCCTGCTTGTTACGTGCATTGTAGTATCTTCCAGCTTCCAAGTGTAAAATGCTTTCCTTCTGTCTGTCTTAGTTTCTTCTGTTAGAAGCGTCATACTAGGAATGTTGGCATATTCAATTTGTTCTCAGACTCAGTAATCTGAGTTTCACTTGCTGGGTTTCTTTTCCTTGCAGAAAAAGCTATTGTAGGTTTTTTTTTTTTTTTATGGTTCCCCCCAGCCGGGAACCTTTCAGATAAAATATATTTACCTTTTGACATCTTTACTTTTTGACTCTTTGGGTTTGTTTTCATAAAATGCTCAGCAAAAAAATGTTCTATTTCATCTTTTGATTATTTTAGGGTAAGTTAAAGCATTTGCAAGCTTGTTTCTCCTTCGAGTTCTTTTCCTTGTGTCCAGTTCTCGGGAGCTGCAAGAGAACAGTTCTGCCTCCGTGCGATCACCCGAAATTCCAGGCCTCTAGCCAGAACTTTTGGGACACCACCGTTTTGCTAAAAACGGAAGGGTTAAAACCCCGGTCGTGGCAGTGACATTGTAGAAATGCTCCTGATCGCTGCAAGAAGACGGGAGCTATTTGGATAATAGATTCGTGAATTTAATTCAGTTTGGGAGTTTTATAAGGGAGGTAAAAATAACATGTATAATTTAATTTGCGTCTTTAACATTTTTTTTTTTCCAAAATGAAGTTTCACTTGGGTCAGAATTATTTTACAAAACAGGATGATTAATGATATTTTCAAACAATGTGAACCAGGGTCTATTACTAATTAACTCCAGAGGAAGGAAATTCTGGGTCCCTGACACTAAAGTGCATCTAAACAGCATTACTGGTACTTCCAGAGTTTTCTGTCGTTACTGAAAACATATGGTTCAAGTGGATCTGTGTCCTTTTTATATTTTGCTTATTATTTTTCTTCCCTTTCCCCAGATACATCCTCAGTAACTTTCTCATGCTTTCTACTACGACAAAAATTCCCTAATATGTGCCCAGTTGGTTCTACATACTCTTAGGGAAATTTGACCTTGAGACATTTAATAAAACCAAGGAGGAACATAGATTAAATAGACAAATCCAAAGGAACAGAAAAGATTTGATTGTTTTCGTAAAATTTCAGAGACTTAAGATGAGCTAGATCCTCAAAATTAATATATTTGACATCAAGTTTAATTTTTTTTTCCAGCAGTAGTAATAATGCTGAACTTCTCTTCTCATTAATGATCCATCCTGGTTTCCTTAGTCTCCTCCTAGTCACTGGGGAAAAAGAATCAAACTGCTCAAAGGCTAGCCTGCCTCGAGCTCAAGTTCAGAATTCTTGTGCTTCTGTGACTTTGAATGGAGTCTTCCCCGAGTTTATCTGCAGATAGCTGTAGCTGGATGGGTGTGTTTACCAAGGGCAGAAAGAGGCAGCTTGAAGAGTCTAGTTTCTATTCCTTTGTCCCTGTTGGGGAATTGTAGTTCACAGTGCTTCAGAGTGAAGTCTAGTCCCGCATATTCCTTGCGTTACAACGCAGATGGAAATTCCATTAGCAATTCTTGTGACATCAGGCGCATCAAGTAGCCAGATACTTAGGGAGAAATGATCTTGGTGCCTCAGTTGAACTCTGTCTCAGAGTCCAAGGACGAGTTTCCCCAAGGTAAAAGCAAAAATGAGATGCCTGGCTGGAGGAGGCTGGGAAGTCAAGTCTAGAGGTCTGGCTCCCCCAGTGGAAAGTGAGCATTTGGTTCTCAGGAGGCCCGATGCCCGAACACGTGTTCTCTGCCTGTAGCCCGTGCTGCATTGGGTACCAAAGGCAGTGAAACTGGTCCAGGGAGCTTCGTCTCCCTCAGAGCTCTTTCCTTGCTCCCACCCTGCTGCTCCCCAGGACTTCACACTGTTGGCACACGGACCAAAAACTAAGAGAGGATTGTGATTCGTAATTCCTAGATCATTTGCCCCAAGAGAGAAAACAAACCGATGAATTCCACTGAAAAAAGAAAGAAACGCATATCATAATGGTGAAGACTCCCCATTACACGCTTTCTGTTGTCACAGCAGAAATTCTTACCGCACTTAGAAAACAAGTCGGGACGCCCCTGTCAGAGCTCAGGAAAAGAATTTATGAAGATAAGGGCGTTTCACATACCAAAATATTGAAGTACGAGGTGTCAAGATTCTTGGTGGCAGCGCCACTTTCCATGCTGCATCGTGAGTTGGCTCATTGACAAGGTGGCAGGGGCGGGGACACCGGCCTAGACTGCAGTCACGTGGGCCTCGCTTTCAACCCAAGCTCCATCCTGTAGAGCTGTGTGAGCTTGGGAAGAACTGTTGATCCATAGCCTCACAGGCCGGATGTGGCAGGTAAAGGTCCCTCCTAGGTGTTGAAGAACGAAACGAGACAGAGGACGTCTAGAACGTCGCCTGGCATGTAGGCGGTACTTAGGAACTAGCCCTGGGCTCTCCTGGTGCCCAGTCTTTAATTAGAATAGCTTTCCCCATCATAGATGTTGGTCTTCAGCAGTAAGACTGACCATTGCTACAAACTGATTTTTTTCTGTCCATCCCTCCCTTCTTATGAGGTTCGTACAGCAGTCACCCAATGAGGTGCTGTACTTTTCATCTCCAGAAACTGCCACGTTGTAGCAAACACATAGAGTTCGTACTGTGATTATCGTGTTTCAGGAATTTATGGCATGTAAGGGTATTATTGGTGTAATAATTTTGTATAATCTTTTATTCTGGCATCTAATGCATTTGTAACGTGCTCAGGAAGAGTATCTAGAAAGTGTAAGGTGCCATTGTCATGATTGAACCGTAGCACTATCAAACTCTGTTGTTATTTTGGTGGATAATTCCACCTTTGGGTTTTTTTGGAGGCTGAGAAGGTGAGGGACTATCCTGTGCTTTGTAGGATATTTGGAGGCATCCCTGGCCTCTGTCTACAAGATGCTGCAGACTTTCCCAAAAGTCCCATGGCGGGGGGGTTGGGGGGGGGGGTAGAGTCCACCCCCATTAGAGAACCACTGATCTACCAGTCAAGTTTGTGATTCCACAGAAGTGGGTTCAGAAAACGTACCAAAGCATGAGATCATTCAGAAGTAAATGCAAAACAGAATCTAATTCAAGGGGCGCCTGGGTGGCTCAGTCGGTTAAGCGTCTGACTTCAGCTCAGGTCATGATCTCGCAGTCTGTGAGTTCGAGCCCCATGTCGGGCTCTGTGCTGACAGCTCGGAAGCCTGGAGCCTGCTTTAGATTCTGTGTCTCCCTCTCTGTCTCTCTGCCCCTCACTGACTCATGCCATGTCTCTATCTCAAAAATGAATAAACAGTAAAAAAAATGGAAAAAAAATTGAATTCAAGCTTATTGCATAAATAAATAAATAAATAAATAAATAAATAAATAAATGTTTTTAAAATACCAAAAGGAATTCAAGGAAGAAAAAGTAAAAAAGGAAAAGGTTGGAGCGATACACCTTTTTAATTAGGTAATTAGTTAATATTCCCAATCTTTGTCACGTTAAAAATGTTTCCTCACTAAATGAAGACGTGTACATACATGACTGCTTAAGAGCCACACAAAGGAATAGAGGTTCAGTAATTGTTGAATGGGAAAAAGGGAGGTTTTTCCTTAATTCTGAGATGGATGTGTTTAATCCAAAGTGTTTTTGAATAGAATGCCAAGTAGCAGAGGGCGCGTAGTGCAGAAAGGAGAGCTCTGAGCTGTGGATCAGAGGGACCTGGGACACCACAGTGGGCTCTTCCCACAGGAACGTAACTTGCCGGGCACATACGGCCCAGCGGAGGTTAGTTCCCTCCTAGCTCTAGAATTTTATGAATCCGTAAGTTTTAGGTCCCACCTAGGAGGAGGTGATGACATAAATACCTTTTTTTTTTTTTTTTTTTAAGTAAGTTAGCTGATCAGTGCTTGCTTATCTCAGTCCTAATTGTGATTAAGGTTTTCTTCTATGCATTGTGCACTGCAGATCGGACCTACGATGGAATATATTGACATACGAAAATCCTCTCTCTGCCTCATTCACGAATTTCATAGATACGATACGTGCCCGCCAGAAGGGTTTTGTTGTCGTCGTTTCTGCTTAGTTTGTACAATGTGAGTCGGGTGCCCTCGCAGGGCAGCGTGGGAAGCCAGCCGCCTGGTTGTCCAGTATTGGTTTTTACTCTCCCATTGAACCCTGAGCTCTGTTCCCTGTGAAAGTACTAACCGTTTTTGTCCAAATAGCTAGTCCCTTCCAAGCCCAGACCCACCAACACTTCCTTTCTGGGCAGATTATGGGTTATAAAGTTGAGTCAAGCCATGCTATAAAATCACTATCTAACAGCTTCTGTGCTTACACAGTAAGAGTATCAGTCAGTTTCCTGTTTTCCTTCATGTCATAAGTTGAACATCTGTGACCATCCCCCGCCCCTCCCCCCCCAAAAAAAGAGATTGCCAAGACAAATAATTGTTGTAGCATGTGCAAACATTTTCTTGGGAGCCTTTTTAAATATGCAGCTTTCAGAAGATTACATTACGTGCTTTTCAGGAATGCTAAATCATTAGTGTGTTTGCTTCATGACTCAAGAACAGGTCGATATTAAAATCAACCATAAATCATTCTTCAGTGTATCTCTTTTGCAATTTATCAAAAGCAGCAAATGTGATAAGTGACCAAATCGCTTATTTGAGATCACTAGGAAAACTTAACTTACAGGTGCTCTGTAGATAATTCTCAGGAAGTGTCTAGGAAATAGAACCTGCCAGCGAGAGTGGCTTGTCCCCTGCTCATGGCAAGACCCACTGAGACACAAGACACAGATACACAGCACTCCACACTGTACACTTCCAAGCTGATACCTGTTGATGAAACATTACTAAGTCGTCCTTATTTTGGCGATCGGTAATTGTGCATAGCACACTTTTTCCATACTGTTTTCCTTAGCAGCCTGATATTTGAAAACAAATAACAGAAATGATTCCATGCAGTATTTCAGAACAGGCTCCCAAGCATGAGAATCTGGCACGTTCTTCTGTTTTCTGCACATTATTTGCCTCCATATTTCCCTTGCATTTGGAAGCCACGGCCCCTGGACTTTTATTACTGCATCCTGTTTCCTTCCCTCATTGCAGATCTTTTTGTTACCTTTTTTTTTTTTCAATTTGCCTCATAAAATACGAAATTAAGCTTAGCTAACCTGTGTCGACATTTGCGACGGTCATGTCTTTGTCAGATAGGACATTTACACCTCGCATTAAAACTTCTGCTACTATAAAGCAAAAAGGGAAGCATGACAGGGAGGCATAAGAACATTTTTAATTGTCTAATTTTATTTTTCGTGTCTGCCTGTCTCCACTGAGCGATGGCCTTTACTTGATCCCCACTGGCTCTGAATCCGACTCGTAGTTTCTTCTCACCTTTGTTCATTCATTCGTGTGCAGCAGGTACCGTGACAGGTAGTGGACATCCAAAAATGAGTAAGACACGGTCCGTGCCCTCCAAGTGGGAGATGACGCACGAGTCCCGTTAAGACACTGCATGCAGGGATGGACGTGGGCCCCGTGAAGGAGCAAACCAGAGGGCTGGAAGGGGCAGCCCCCTCTCCCTGGGAGGATCGCGGCAAGCTTCTGGAGCATCCGCGCTGAGGCTTGGGCAGCGAAGGAAAGAAGAGAGCGGGGAGAGAGGAGCCTTCCAGATGTTCCCCTCTGGAGGAGGGGCGGAGATGACAAACATCGGATGTGCGGGCTCTGCGGGAAGCTCGATATTGGGACATGAGCACACAATTGCAGGCAGAATAAAGGTGGACGGAGGTGTGAGCTTGAGGCTCGGGGTGGCCTGGGCTCTGTGACGAGGAACTTGGATGTTTTCCTTTAGGCACCGGAGATCTGACGAAGGTGGGACGAGCGTGGCGTCTACATTGTGAAGTTTAAGGAGGCGATGGTTTTTGAAGGGAACTTAAGCTCGCGGCTTCTTAGGGGGGTTAAATTATTATAAATGAACCGTGCTGTTATATTTGTGACCAAGGGTCTTAAGACCTTGCAATCCTGCTGCTCGCCTTTTTTTTTTTTTTTTAATGTTTATTTACTTACGAGAGAGAGCGCAAGCAGGGGAGGGGCAGAGAGAGGGGGAGACACAGCATCTGAACCCACTCCCTTTAATTTGTCTTAGAGACGTACACAGTCATCCGGTGTCCAGTGTATGTCCAGCAGTGTCGGTCTCTCAGACAGACTTGGCCCCTGTCCTCGTGGAGCTCAGTCTCATAGGGGAGCTACGAGTGGAAATGGGCGTCCAGTTGGAAAGACTGAGAGACCGCTGGATCAAACACTGCACGCAATGATCTACCTCCAACTGCAGGGCAACATTAAGCACTTTTTCAGATATCACAGCATTGTAACAAAAACACGCGCACGAAACTCTGTCACTTGCGTCCCTCCTCCTCGTAACCGATCACACCGGAGAACAGGTCGTGTTGGGTGAGGTAACGGACTTCTGTGGTCGTCGTGGATCATTTCCCTTCGTCTTGACAGGATGATTTCTGCTCTTGCTTTCTCCTTTACCTGTGAACCCCTTCACTCCCCTCTCCCTCTCCTTCCCCCACCCCCAGCTCCTTATTTCTCTGCCTGGAGAAATCCTCTTGTCCCTGAAAGCCTGATTCCGTGGACACCATTTTCCAAACCCGCCACACAACTTCCATCCTTCCCCATGCATCGGGTCCCCCTTCTCTCCTGTCCAATAGTGGGGAGTCTCTCCACCCAGGTCCCTGGAGGGCTGGACCAGGGTTGGGGACCCTATTCCTGGGCCACTACCCAGAGCATAATGCCTGGACATAGCAGGAATCCGACAAATGCTTAAGAATTGAATATGACTTCTAGCAAGTGGGAGAATTGGGCTGTTGGTGATAATGAAGCAGACCATTTTTGTGAGCCCCCACCGTGCCCCAAAAAGCAGTCACTGAGTACTTTGCATTGCCATCTCACTTGATCCCCCCAACAGGCCAAATGAAGACATTGAGACTCCAATCGGTTAACTCACTGACCAGCGTTCCTTTTTTGACGGTCACTGTGTAATTGACGGCTCATATGCACAGTTGGGAGGGATTCTGGATACGGTCTGTCTGAGACCAACAATAGTATGGTCACCTTTCCCCTCCTGGGAGCCCACTCTGTCATGACCTCTGACAAAATGAACTGAACATCCCTCTTCTGGAGTCCTCTGTGCCACTCCCATGCTACCATCACCACTGGTTTCACCCGGGATACCACTGAGATTGGGACTGTTACTGTCCACGACCTCCTCTGTTTAGACCCCCACTAATCAGATCACTAGAATTGCCCCAAACAGTGTGTAAAGAGGAATGCCTTTCACTTCTTTAACTTGTTCTGCTACATTGCTTATTCAAAGAAAACACAAAAAGGGAAAAACTGACTTTCTAGCTACGTTCACTCCAAATTGAATATTTTTAAAGAAATGTTTTTCAATTTGTCAAAAGCATATCAACAGTCATAAAAATTTTTTATATCCTCTGGCACCGTGCTCTCACCCCTCGGGAATTTCTTCCAAGAATATAATGTGAAAGAGGTTAAATCTCATATGCACAGATATTTTCCATCATTACTTATATTGGAAGCAACCCACATGTCTAATAACAGGGGGAACAGTTTTGTAAATCTTCATACATCAACCTAACAAAATTAAAAGCTGCCACGTAGGATCATAAATTCTGAACGTTTGTAGTATTGCAAGAAACGTCTGAACATTTTAAAGGAGCAAACTACAAAAGTCTCCTTATTCTATAAAATCTATACAGGAATATGAAGCACTTAAAGGAAGCCACAAAGAATTAGAATGATGGGTTGATGTCTTTAGAATTTGAAATTCTAGGGGCGCCTGGGTGGCTCAGTCGGTTAAGCGTCCGACTTCAGCTCAGGTCACGATCTCGCGGTCTGCAAGTTCGAGCCCCACGTCGGGCTCTGGGCTGATGGCTCAGAGCCTGGAACCTGCTTCCGATTCTGTGTCTCCCTCTCTCTGTGCCCCTCCCCCATTCATGCTGTGTCTCTCTCTGTCTCAAAAATAAATAAACGTTAAAAAAAAAATTTTTTTTTAAAAAAAGAATTTGAAATTCTACGTGACACGTCACGATTTTTTTTCCTTGATTCTTGTTAAAACGTGTGCGTTTAGTGAATGCTCGAGACAGAGATCTTCAGCGATGCACATTTCAAATGGTGTGATTGTATCTTGGTAAGTTTTTTTTCCTGCCGGTTCCCATCTCTGCCATAAATGACGGCCTTGCTTGTGCTGTCAATATGTCGTGTATAATCCATACATTGATATTATTCTTTTCCTAGTGTGTGCTTCTCAAATCTTCATGGGCATTCATCTCACCTGGGGATCTTGGTAAAATGCTTATTGTGATTCACTAGGTGTGGGATTCTGTGTGTCTGATAAGCCCCTGGTGGTGCTGGTGCCCTTGCCCCTCGTACAGCTGTCCTTTGTGTGTGGAAACGATGCTGTGTACCGTTGACCGCTCGGCAGTCAGGAGTATCACCTGGGAAAGCAGTGTCAGGCACTCTCCCAGCTACCTCCGCAGTAACTTCTCTAGCAATTTGGGGGCCGAGGAGTGTCCCTTGTGGTTACGGACTAAAGATGCTATTTTATCAAGCCTGATGATTCATCTTCTTAACCCACTCTGCTAACTTGAATTTCATCAAGCAACAAAAATGACACAACAAACATGAAACAATGGTGGTACTAAATAAGTAATTCTATGCGTGTTATAAAAAGTAAGAAAGGGGGATGCCTGGGTGACTCAGCTGGTTAAGCGTCTGATTTGGACTCAGGTCATGATCTCATGGTTTGTGGGTTTCAGCCCTGCGTCGGGCTCTGTGCTGACGGGTCAGAGCCTAGAGCCTTCTTTGGACTCTGCTGGTTCCCTCTCTCTCTCTCTCTGCCCCTCCCACACTCATACTCTGCCCCTCTCTCAAAAACAAACATTAAAAAAATTTTTTTTTTTAAAAAGCAAGAAAGGATCTTCTAATGCTAATCATGCTAGCAATGTCCCTTGATACAATTTGGAACCCGATTAAAAAGCTGGCAATCCCATCTGTGGTCAGAAACACGTTGCTGTGAGTGTGCATAGTGGAAAAAGACTTTTGACCCTGGCGGTGAATCCTTAAGGCACTGCGGTTTAAAGCTGAGTAGAGAGCCGTCTCTTTAGAGAAGGTAGGGAAGGGGGGAACGTCTTCTGTGACTAGGAGAAAATCAGCCTACCGCTGCGTATGAACAAGAAACAATGCCGCTGGACGTGTTGGGGTTTAAACTGTCCTTTGAGCCTGAGTCACGGCCAACAATTGCTGAAAACTAAAACCTGCTCTTGTTGTGAGACAATGATAACAAGTCTCCACCTTGATTCTCCACAGTAACTGAAGCCGGCTTTGGTGCTGATATTGGGATGGAGAAATTTTTCAACATCAAGTGTCGAGCGTCCGGCTTGGTGCCCAACGTGGTGGTGTTGGTGGCCACCGTGCGGGCTCTGAAGATGCACGGAGGCGGCCCGAGCGTAAGTCCCCCACTTCCTTCGTAGTGAAACGCATTCCAAAACGAAGATGAGGCGGACTCTCGCGCCTGAAACCTTCAAACCTGCTTCATAACCGCCGTTTCCTTAAACGCCAAATCACCGTTATGGGGCCCTGATCGTTTCGTAAGTTCGAGTAAAGGATGATGCTCCCAAAGACGTTGCTGAGCCGTAGTTTGGAAAGGAGCATAATGTAACCGCTTTTTGGTCCTAAGGTTTATATCTGAAACTCAGGTCAACATTTTATAACCCCAGGGTGTAACGAGATGATACAGGCTCTTGTTCTGAGCAGGGAACATAAGGATGAGAAATAATTGCTTTTGCGGGTGGTTTTTCAGTGTTCGTACAGATAGTTTTTTGGTTCACTGATGCAGGGTCTCATCAGATTTCATCTGGAACTGTTTTCCTTCTGTTTCTGTTTATTCTGATTTCACTTTACCGCTCTGTTATGGCACTGGATTATTGCTACAAGAGCTTTGTTTGCAAAACACACCCTGTTTCCACATTTTCACAGACTTTTGACCTTAACCTATCTTATAGGCAGAATTCACACACAAAAGAAAATTTTTTTCTTTTCCGTAATAAAGACGTAATGTTTTTCTTTTTTTCATGTTTTTTTTTTTTCAAAGGGAGAATATGAAATGTTATACTGAGTAATTACCTTTCAAGTAAACTAAGTCAGGGCATCTTCATCATTCATACTGTGGTTATATCAGACAAAGTACCAAAGCTGATTTCTTAATTGGTAATCCCGTGTATACAGAGGTCACGTAATCATTATTATGTGGCAAGAACAAGTGACAGGTTTGCCATCGTGAAACACATCTGTGATACGCATTGTGTGACCATTTTAGCAAGTCTTTGTCCCAAGAGAGGCTGACATTATCTATCTGCAGAGAGCCAGGTCTGAAGCCTGAGTCTTAGATCCAAACTCCCTTCTCTGTCCACCAGGCAGAGCTGAACATTAATGAAGGGTAAACAGGAATCCCAAATCCACTGGTAACACCAAACACTTACGCAGTCCATTTTAGCCCAAAGCTCCGTCATTAATTCAAATGCGAGATTGGCACATGTGTCATTAAGCAGTAGATGCTAAGGAATTCTCATTTGGCTCAAAACACCATTAATCACTACAGTGACTCCTTCACTTTAGATTCTGAAAATATACCAATTTCCATTTTCAAAAAACAACTTCTACCTCCTATTATATACATTTGAAATGCTTCATCCCTGTTTTGCACCCTGGACATCATAAAATCAAAGGGCTTTAAGGCTGGAAAGGGCTTCAGGATTGTCTAAGTCTGGTTCAGTGTTTGTAAAGATGAAGTTACTGAGGTGCCAGAAGGATTCAGTGATTTGCTTGGTATCGTCCTTCTAGTTAGGGGACTGATCAGACTCAAGGTCTCTTGAGTTTTAGTCTAGGGTTTTTCCACACTCTCATATCTGTCCTGTAAAAATTGTGTACGCAACGTATCATCCTGTTTCAGTTCATCTTAATGTATGTGCTTGTTTTACAGTGGTGGCATTGTCCCCTAACCTTAATCTTTTTGTACCTCTTCTGCTCCCATCATGGCTCCATGCCGGTGAGGGTAACAGGGCTCAAGCCTAGTAGGCACAGATCCGCGTGGATGATGATTAAAGAAAAGGCTCGGGAAGCCTGGCGAAGCTTCATATCCCCCTCCTGAGGCTCCAGAAGAGCCTTCTGCATCATGTTGTTTTATGAACGTCTATATATGCATCTCCCTTCTCAACTGTGAATCCCTTGAGATTAGGGACTATGTCTCACTAATTTACGTATCCCTAATGCCTGGCATAATCTGCATCCAGGAAATGTTTTCAGCAACTGAATAATAAATGAGCTTTCATTTCCTTAATCCTATACTCTCTATTATCCATGTCAGTGTCTTTCCTTCTTATTTGAAACAACTCTGTGGTAATGTTTTTGAGCCATTATAATTTCTACTTCCTTTGGATATCATTATACAAATAACCATGGCGGCCTCTTATGTTTATTCAGCTTGTTTTTTTTCCATAATTTGTGCAGTGGAAAATCCTGTGACCCTCGAACTTGCCCGTTTTAGCCCCAATTATTTAAAATTCATATCCTGTCTTCCAAAGTGCTGACCATTCTGGTGCAATTCACCGTATAGTATTTTTAGTATAATGTTTTTATGCTTACGGACCTAGATATCCCTTTGCAATGAATTCTTTAAACATATTGTATTAAGAAGTAATACAATGTGTATTTACATAAAGAGAGATTGATTGTAAGGAACTGGCTCACACATCTATGGAGGCTGGCAATCCAAAATCTACATGGTGATTCAACAGGCTGCAGACTCAGGAGGGCTGGTGTCGCAGGTCCAGACGTATTCTGAAGGCGGTCTGCTGGAGAATTTTTCTACCACGGAATCTTTTTGTTCTATTAGGGCCTTTAGCTGATGAGATACAGCCTACCCACATGGCACGACGCCTTGTTGGGGGTTCGGGGGAATCTGCTTTACTCAGAGTCCAAAACACCCCACAGGAACACTCAGGATAATGTTCGACCAAGTATCTGAACACCCTGTGCCTCAAGCTGACGCCTGAAATGAACCAACACGTCCGTTGCTACTGATTTTCATATACGGTACAATCACCAGATCCAATTTCCCTTTTTTTTTTTGTATGAATAACCAGTTGGCCTAGTACTGTTTATTTAAACAGTCCCTCCTTTCTTATCATTCAAGCCTACTTTGTGATAAATTGGTTCTCCATACAGGTGTAGGTCTTTTTCTGGGATGTCTCCTCCGTTCTGCTGGTCTATTTACCTATAATTGTGCTTGTGCTGCACAGATGGCCATTGTGGCAAACTCCTCCAGGTTGTTCTATCTCTTCATGCATACCTGGCCTGGGATCGGTCCTTTTCACTTCCAGATGTATTTTAGAATTAGCTCATAAAGTTGCATCAAGAATCTTTTTAGGATTTTCATTAGAATAGCATCAGTTATATCAGGAGATTAGCGATATCTGACAAGTTCCCATCCAAGCTACTTCTATTGGTTTAGGTCTTTTTAAGTGTCTTTTAATAACAATTTACAGTTTATTCCACAAAGGGCTTCTCTTTCTTTTTGTGCATTTGTTACTGTGTACTTTATATTTTCGTTTAACACACCCGTCCCAGATTCTTTTATATTGCTTTTACATCCAGCGCCCTTTCTAAATCCTCTTTTTTTAAAAGTAAGGTACAATGGACATATAACCGCATATTCATTATAGGCGTAAAACAGAACGATTGGACGTGTGCATGCGTCACAAAAGGATCACAAGTCTAGTTAACAGCTGTCGCCATGCACAGGTACAAAAAGTTTCTTGCACAGAGGGCTTTTAAGCTCCAGCCACTTTCAAGCATGCAATACAGTATTCTTAACCGTGGTCACCATGCTGTCCAGCCCTCTCTGTGACTTTAAAATTGCCTTACTAGTTGGCCTTGTTTACCTGTAGATGCTTTAGAGTTCTGTGTGGGCACGCATAACTGAAAATAATGACAGTTCTGTTTCTTCCTTTCTAATCTTTATCCTTTTTTTCTTATCACACTAAGCAGGTCTTTGTGGTTGCAACGCAGTATTAAATAGGAGTGGCATCCTTTTCTTATTCCTCATCTGAAATAGAACACGTTTAATACGTCATCATTAACTGTGATGTTTCTATAGATTGGTAGTATATTATTCTTATCAAACTAAGGAAATTGACTTCTGTTCCTAGTTTGCCAAGTTTTTATTCTAAAGAAATGTTCAGGGGCGCCTGGGTGGCGCAGTCGGTTAAGCGTCCGACTTCAGCCAGGTCACGATCTCGCGGTCCGTGAGTTCGAGCCCCGCGTCAGGCTCTGGGCTGATGGCTCGGAGCCTGGAGCCTGTTTCCGATTCTGTGTCTCCCTCTCTCTCTGCCCCTCCCCCGTTCATGCTCTGTCTCTCTCTGTCCCAAAAATAAATAAAAAACGTTGAAAAAAAAAAAAAAAAGAAATGTTCAATAATTCTCTTCGCCCTTTGAGGTGATACGGCTTTTCGCTTTGATCTATTAATATTACAAATTATATTGCTTCACTTTCAAACATGAAGTGAACCTACTTTCCTAGAATAAATCTAACTTGGGAATATATTATCTTTCTCATGAACAACTGAATTTTGCGTATCGGTTTCCCAATATTTTAAGTAGGATCTTTGCATCCATATTTTTGAGTGAGATGTCAGCCATGTAAACTAAATTGAGTAGGATTCCTTCTGTTTTATGTACTTTATAAGGGATCCTATAACATTAGAATAATCTGTTTACACAAAGATGGCGAGAATTCACCGGTAACAATGTACAGGCTTGTGGCTTATCGGTGAGGGGTAGATTTTTAACTACAGATTTAATTTTTTAAATGACTACAACATCTTAGACTTCTCTTAAGGGAGTTCTAGTAAACATTATACGTGTGTGAATTCCCCTCTGTTTTCAAGTGTGTTGGTATAAAGTTGGTCATGGTATATTATTAATTCTGTCTCCAGCTGTGTAGTTATAATATATTTTCATTCCTTTTTTTTTTAAAAAAAAAAAGTCTTACCAGAGTGCCATCAATTTTGTTAGTCTGTTGTTTTGTTAATCCTCTGTACTTTTTTTTTAATTTTTCTTCAATGTTTATTTTTGAGAGAAAGAGAGAGAGAGAGAGAGAGAGAGAGTGTGTGTGTGTGTGTGTGTGTGTGTGTGTGTGTGTGTATGAGTGGGGGAGAGAAAGAGAGAGGGAAACAGAATCTGAGGCAAACTCCAGGCTCTGAGCTGACAGCACAGAGCCCGACGCAGGGCTGAAACCCACAGTCCGTGAGATCGTAACCTGAGCCAAAGTTGGAAGCTTAACTGACTTAGCCACCCAGGTGCTCCTATCCTCTCTACTTTTTGACATGTGTGTACATCCCATTCTTCCTGTGCTTAATAATTGATTCCACAGAACTTTTTATGTCCGGAGGCTCAACAATACTTCACATTCTTTTTTTTTAATCTAGCATTTTAGTTGTTCCCGTTGAAAGATTCCCTCCGTGTTTCATTCCTTGCTACTGCTGGAAAACCCATCTGAAAATCCTTTATTAGGTTCCCACACACCAACAGAAAACAATCTGTCACAGAGGTAACTTGTTTTCAAAGGACTTTTAATATTCTCAAGGCGTCTTCCATGAGAGGGGAGTAAGTCATCCGCCCTCAGTGAATCAAAATACGTTCTAGAAGCAGGCTCTAGGCAGAAACAATGTGGAAAGGTACTAAATTGGGTTTTCAGAACCCTGTTGTATTCAAGTCCCCGTTCTACCTCTTGCTTGCTATGTAATCTTGGGCAAGACACCTTGTCTTCTCTTAACTTCAGTTTCCTCATCTTTAACCTGCCCTGGCCACCCTATATGTTGTCGTGAGAAACTAGGCCAAAAGAAAAAAAAAAAAAGAGAGAGAGAGAGAGAAAAGTGATGGCAGTCACTTCAACATTATTTAGAATTTATTGGGAAAGATGGTACACTTTGTATAAGTCAGGTTTTACTCAAATTATAAGTTCCATTTTATGCTAGGATAATGGGCACCAGTAAGAAAGTTCTCACTATTGGCTCAAATTAGAATCAGCTGAGAGGCACCTGTGTGGCTCAGTCGGTTAAGCATCTGACTCTTGATTTCAGCTCAGGTCATGATCTCGCAGTTTGTGAGTTTGAGCCCCGAATCGGGCTCTGTGCTGACGGTGCAGAGCCTGCTTGGGATTTTCTCTCTCTCTCTGCCTCTCTCAGCCCCTTCCCTCCTTGCGATCTCTCCCTGTCTCTCCCTCTCTCTCTCTCTCTCTCTCTCTCTCTCTGAAAATAAATAAACTTTAAAAAAGAATCAGCTAAGGACTTTTTATTTTTATTTATTTACTTTTAATATGTTTTTTATTGAGAGAGAGAATGAGTGGGGGAGGGGCAGAGAGCAAGGAAGAGAAAATCCCAAGTGGGGGGTGGGGCTCAATCTGACTCATAAGACCATGACCTGAGCCAAAATCAGGAGTCAGACGCTTAACCAACTGAGCCACCCAAGCACCCC
This sequence comes from Panthera uncia, assembly GCF_023721935.1. Classification (NCBI taxonomy): domain Eukaryota; kingdom Metazoa; phylum Chordata; class Mammalia; order Carnivora; family Felidae; genus Panthera; species Panthera uncia. The sequence goes on from NW_026057580.1 coordinate 104,064,018, forward strand.
CAGCTGAGGAATTTTTAAATATTACTGATTCTGGGTCCCACTCCCAGATACCCTGGTTTGATCAGTGTGGTTGAAGCCCAAGCACAGTGTGCTTTTAAATGCACCTTTCCAAAAAAGGGACCATGATTTGTTTCTCTTTTGAATCTCTACCAGAGTAAGCTTTTTTTTTTTTTTTTTAACAAAAAAAGGGACAGTATAAAGTGGTCAGATTCCCAGTGACAATAAATAAACTTTCCTCACTTCAGTGTTTAGTGCAATGCCAATTAACGGCCTTTTCTGTAAAAGAAGATAAGAAAAACAAGCCCCCAATTTGTAAATACAATGGCAAGTTGTTCATTGCCAAGCCACTTACCCTTTTTAAATACGCTCAAGGTTTTTCAATATATTTGGGCTTTTCAAATGTGCCCGGCCTGCTGGGCACCGTTGAGTAAAAGGCATTTGCTCTAACCTAAGAATTCCCTGCTGCTTTAACCATACCCTTTTGGATATATTTGGATTCAACGGAAGTGGGTACAGGAGACGGCAAAGAAGTAGGCTTTCTTGTCTACCCGGTGGTAACCGTGTGCCCAGGATTGAGGTGGGTGCTGTGTGCAGGCCAGAGGGATGGTGGGAGAAGGGAGGTCCTTAAGCCCCTACAGAAACCAGTGCTGCAATCCAGTATGGCTTATTCAGATGCATTTTCCATAAAGCTACTAGAAATTCAACCTATGCGGCTTCTCTTAAATGCAACAAGTATCAACACTAAGCATTTCAATGGATTTTTTCTTAATTTTTTGCCTTTTCTTGTCTCAGGTAACTGCTGGTGTCCCGCTTAAGAAAGAATATACAGAGGAGGTAAGAGCAGGTGTTTTGAAGGCTTATGTGAAGAACCATTCAAACCCATGGGCCAGCAGCTGAATCTCAATCAGTGAATGAGCCCTCCACCAGTGGCCTCTTGGAAAACTGCTTTTCTAATAATCCGGGAGAAGATGGGTGGGGGCAAGGGATAAAATCTGTTGAGTTAACTCTTCATTCTTAAGGTGTGATGGATGCAGGCTTCACGTATACACTGTTCCCTACCCTCTGGGCAGCCATCATAGCCAGAGCTCGGTCTCCAGCACAGAAACAAATCTGAAGCTTATACCCATGTATTCTTTCGGTGTGGAAAAAACTGACTTGTGGAGCGTATGCATTTGGTTTTATCACTTGCTTGAGTCACTCGACTCTTGGGTGAATTAGACTTTGATTCACTGGCAACAGTACCTCTTAGCTCCTACAGGTGGCACCAGGGATTCGAGCCGGCAACGGCCAGACAGCACTCCTCACCCTCCCGGGGCCTTGTGCCCTCTTGTCTACCAACCTGCAGGGTGCATTGCTTTTGCCCTGGCCACCAGTCAGCAGAAGAAATAGCCGCCCGGCTCCAGACCCAGATACGCCATTGGGCCCAGAATGATTTCAGAAATTATTTCGGAAATGAGCCTCCTCTCTCTGTAGCCACCTTTTCTTGGGGGAGAAACCGTTTTATGGTCTTATTTAATAGCTCCTAGGACAGTCAAGGGAGCAAGATGGGAGCGAAACCTGCCAGGGTGGACTCTCGCCAGTTTGGTTTGGCAGCTTTGGTGGGAGGCGTACATGGGGGTCTGGTCTTCTTCCAGAACATCCAGCTGGTGGCAGACGGCTGCTGTAACCTTCAGAAGCAGATTCAGATTGCTCAGCTCTTTGGGGTCCCCGTTGTCGTGGCTCTGAATGTCTTCAAGTAAGTGAAGTCCCCCCTGCTTTAAACGTGCTCGTCTTGCGGGCCACCCTGTGAACTCTGTTTGTGTCTTGAGGGGTGTTTGTGGTCTTTCTCTGCTTTGTCAAGAACTATCTAGAAATACTCTGCTCCTTCTGTTTGGTGGGCTTGGTTTGGGTTGGTTTCATTTTAACAGAAGTTTCTCAAATGTTTATAGGAAATGAAATCTATATAGTGAGTTAACATTTCCTTGGCTTCTTCTTCTTTTTTTTTTTTTTTTAAATTCCACCCAGCATTTCTGTCCGAAAGACCGTGGATGATCAAAGGGTTACGTTATGGAATTTTCTCAATAAAACCCTTAACAACTTGAAATATTTGAGTCCTGTTAGAGAGGTTTCTTTTTTTTTTCCCCCAGCGCTTTTCTTTAAGTCTGATTTATTTAAACACAACGTAACCACTTTTGATGTTGAAAATATATTCAGTGTTAGAGAGCAAAGTTCTGTATAAACGGTTAGTCTTTCTTTAAAAACATCCCTAAATGAATACAGATGCAAAACCACAACGTTTTCATCACCAGGACCGACACCCGCGCGGAGATTGACTTGGTGTGTGAGCTGGCGAAGCGGGCCGGCGCCTTTGATGCGGTCCCCTGCTATCACTGGTCGGTCGGCGGGAAAGGGTCGGTAGACCTGGCTCGGGCTGTGAGAGAAGCTGCAGGTCAAGGAAGCCGTTTCCGATTCCTCTACGACCTCCAGGTAAGCTCGGCGAAGGTGCCGCCTCTGGCATCTCCACTGTGGGTCAGGCTGGTGCTTTGGGGAACTGGGTTCGACACCGAACACGTTCAGGGCTGGCTCTCCTGAGCAACTTCTTCTTTTTTTTTTTTTTAATCTTTATTTTTGAGAGAGAGAGAGACTAGAAGAGGGGCAGAGAGAGAGGGAGACCCCGAATCCGAAGCAGGCTCCAGCCCCTGAGCTGTCAGCACAGAGCCCGCCGCAGAATTCGAACTCACGAACCGCAAGATCATGACCTGAGCCAAAGTCGGATGCTTAACCGGCTGAGCCGCCCAGGCGCCCCTCTCCTGAGCAACTTCTGAAGGCTTGTGAAATTGTGTATTTTCCTCATCCATTTCTGCGATCGCTCTCGTCCCTCATTGTGGTTTCCTGGAGCCATGTGTGTGCTGGCAGATGAAAATATTTTTAGTTGTTGGATAACGCACATAACATTTACTGTCTCTTAGCATGTTGGCGTGTACCGTTCAGTGGTGTTGAGTACACGCACATTGCTGTGCAAACACCGTCCGTCTCCAGGGCTCTTTTCATCTTGCAGCACGTAAACTCTGCACCCAGGAAACCCCAGCTCCCCATTGCCGCACCCCCTCTACCCCTGCTAACCACCCTCCTACTTTCTGTCTCTGGGTCTGACCGGTCTGCATATCTTTCATATGAAACCATCCAGGTCTTGTCTTTTTCGTGACGGGCTTATTCACCGTCTCCGTCCTTTCAAGCTTCTGGAAGGACTGCCACAGACTGGGTGGCTGATGAACAACACAAGTTTATTGCTGGGACGTCCAAGATCAAGGCTCGGGCCGGTGTCCGGTGAGGGCCAGCTTCCTGTGTCATACACGGCCGTCTTCTCCCTGTATCCTCACGTAGTGGAAGAGAAGTGGGATCTCTCTGGAGTCATGAGGGCTCCAGTCTTGTGATCTCATTGCCCCCAAAACCCCACTTCCTAATTCCATCAACATAGTCAACCCCAGTGTCCCCGTGTCCTAACACTTATCACTTTGGGGATTAGACTTCATATGAATGAATGGTGGGGGTGGGGAGGATGCAGACATTTGGTTGGTATCGTTTGCTCAGAATAACGTCAGGATTCATCCATGTTCCACACACGTCACATGTCAGGATTTCCTTCCTTCCATCGCAAGTCATACATGTCGCATTTAGTCCATTCATTCGTCTGTCGGTGGCCATTTTCTCCAGTTGTACTACTTAGCTCTTATAAACCATGCTGCTATGAATATGTGTATAAAAATAATCTCTTTAAGACTTTGCTTTCAATGCTTTGGGGTATACACCCAGCGCTGGAGTTGCCGGATTGTCTCCTATATTTTTAAGCAGCTGGATAATTAGCCTCCAGCCAGAAAATCTGAACTTCCTGGGATCTCACTCTTCTCAGTTCATCTCGGCACCCACCTGCACATCCCTATCCTGGACGCTGTGGCTTCGGCTCCGGCTATCGATCTGTCCTGGTTGGTAGCCCAGGGTTGCCAGAGTGCTCAGCCTTTATGCTGGATGCTTCTCCTCCCATTCCTTCAGTCCCTCGCTCGCTCTCTCGATCCCTCAGGCATCACAAGCAGTAACATCTCTGTCCAGTTCAGATGCACAAACTCACAGCATAAGTGAAGAGAGGGCATAGCAGCACTGTCTCTATGGCCAGAGTTATGTCCTACGAGGGCACGATGTTCACCTTACTGCCAAGTCTCCTGCTAGTAAGAAGAAGGAAGGTTTTTTCTGTGCCCGGCATCTGGGCCCCTTGTGCATGTAACTGCTTTAGTCTCGACATCCCTGTTGGATAGGAATTGGTGATATCCCCCCATTTTATACATACGGAAACTAAAGTACAAGGAAATTAAATAAGTACCCAGTGTCCCCTGTCCCGAAAGAGGCAGAGCTGGGAGAGTATCAAGAATGATGGAGGTAACCGTCCTGCTCTGTCCTTCAGAACGCAGTACTGTGTTCAAAAGTAGGGGTGAGGGGCACCTGGGTGGCTCAGTCGGTTAGGCATCCGACTTCGGCTCAGGTCATGATCTCACGGTTCGTGGGTTGGAGCCCCGCATCGGGCTCTGTGCTGACAGCTCGGAGCCTGGAGCCCGCTTCGGATTCTGTGTCTCCTTCTGTCTCTGCCCCTCCCCAGCTTGTGCTCTGTCTCTCTCTATCAAAAATAAATAAATGTAAAAAAAAAAAAGTAGAGGTGAGGGTGGGGAACTACTCCTTCAAGGAGTGGCCCGCCTGCAGAAGAAGAATGGCAGTGACAGACACGGGATCCGTGGACGTTGTGGCCACTCCGTAAGTGTACCCGAACGGAAGGATTTCAGGAATGAATTGGGAAGGTTAGCCCACGGAAGGTTTGTCAGTTCGAAGGCCATGCTGTGAGTGAGAGCCAAGCCTGCTCTGGGTTACAGAGGTGGCGGAGATCAGCACGCCCCCGTTCCACATGAAGAAAACGGGTGGAACTTCAAGACGTGAGTTCTCTCACCCTGGAGATGCGAAGCGAAGCTAGACGCGGCCGTGCAGTGGGCCCGCTGAGGGAGTTCAAGCCAACTCAGTGGGGGCCGGCCCATGTGCCCTGTGCTCCTTCCTGTGCCCCGCTGCCCGGGTGAGCCCGCCGGCTTGTCCGTCACACCTCGCACGGCCCTGGGCCCTCTTACGCAAACCACTGTCAGGGACCCCACTCTCCCTGGCCTGCCCTAGGAGCCTCAGACCATTGCCATCTGATCTGGAACGTCCCCGCTCTGAGCGCCAAAGGCAGTTTTTGAAAGAACGATTTCACCAAGTAGGACTGTGTTCAAGGAAGCCATCCCAAGTGAAAAGAAGGTGGGCAAAGAGAAGAAACGTTTCTGCGTTCCAGTCTCGCATACACGCACTAACCCAAAGACGAACCCCTTTCCTTTCCGATATTTTCTTTTTTTTTTTTTTTTCCTGAATCCCATTCTTCAGGGAGATAATGCTGTTAAAATGTCTGCCTCCCTGTAAATAGGGGGAAAATTTATAATAACATGGACTAAAGTCCTGCGTTTGATAGGATTCTTGCCTCCTTTGCCAACACACTCTTCTCCCTTTTCTTAGAACCCAGAAATTAGATTTGGATTGCATAATTATTTATTAGATAGCCAGCATCTCTGCGGATTGCTGTATAATGTCAAGAGTGATTGCTGCTTCTGGCTCACTCCTGCCTCCCTAATAGCTAGCTGCGTTCCCCTCACTGGCAAGATGATTCTAGATAATCGAAGACCATTTACAGTCTTGTCTAGAAATCGGAATTCCGTGGTTCAGTCATTAACGCAGCTCAAACTTTTCTCACCTCGTCCTCAATTCTCACATATCGTGCTGGTGAACCTACACAGGCTAAGTAATGGTTCTCTTGAAACTCTTCATTCCCTTTATTTTCCACCCCCCAACGACTAACCCGTTAGTGCTTGGCAGCTTCATAGGTGTGGGATTGCCCTACAGGAAAACAGAAGTGATGAAATCCTTTTGGATAAATCAGCCTCCTACTGCCTTTGCCTCTCAGCGCAAACCAGGCTTCTGTGTGCCTTTTGCCGTCCACCAAGAATGCATTCCTCACGGGGTCGATGGCGTCTTGTTTCCTGCTCCACCTCTGCCCCAGTCTAGCATTAAAAAAGAAAGTCACCTGGGGCGCCTGGGTGGCTCAGTCGGTTAAGTGTCCGACTTCAGCTCAGGTCACGATCTCACACTCCGTGAGTTCGAGCCCCGCGTCGGGCTCTGGGCTGATGGCTCAGAGCCTGGAGCCTGCTTCCGATTCTGTGTCTCCCTCTCTCTCTGCCTCTCCCCCGTTCATGCTCTCTCTCTGTCTCAAAAATAAAACATTAAAAAATTAAAAAAAAAAAAAGAAAGAAAGTCACCTGAGATCGTTCGGAGGCATTTGACATAGAGTAGGAGCACAGGACATGATCGCTTTTGTGTGGGGAGTAGGAATCATCTCAAAAGCCCTTGGGGTAATCACATCTCACAACCCTTTGGGATAATCACGGTCCACGTTATGTCCCCCAGAAGTCATCTTTCTGTAACTTTCCCTCTTGTATCATGACTTTTGACAGTTCTGTCTTTACAGTTGACCGATACGATATCTCCATACCTGCAAGCACACAGGAAAATAGTATAGCAGAAAGAAAAATGAGTCTGTATTTACACTTTGTTAGCTATCAGAGCCCTATTCCATACATCATTCGAGTACATCTCAGCCAGTGCCGGGGGGGGGGGGGGGGGGGGGGGGGGGGGGGGGGCCCACCTCTGCTTTTTTTAAATGTTTGGGTTTTTTTTTTTTTGTTTTGTGTTGTTTTGTTTTTGAGAAAGAGAGCAAGTGGGGGAGGGACAGCAAGCTGACAGAGGGCTGTCAGCACAGAGCCCGATGTGGGGCTTGAACTCATGAACCATGAATTCATGACCTGAGCCAAAACCAAGAGTCAGAAGCTTAGCCAAATGAGCCACCCAGGCGTCCCCCAACTCTGCATTTTACATGCAGAAGCAGACGCTCCGAGAAGGTGACAGACTTGTGCCATAACGGATGGACGCTTGACAGAAGGAGAAGCATTATAGTCCAAAGGAGAAAGCTTTAGGGTCATGCAGAATTGAGTTTAAATCTTGCCTGGGCCTCCTACGGTCGATAAAATTTGAGCAAGTTAACTCCTCTCTCCGAGCCTCAGCTTCTTTATCTATAAAATAGCGTCTGATATTGACACCAACTTCACCACTTGGCTGTGAGGACAAAATGAAACGTCGCAGAGTAAAATGTGTGTGGGAAGGTGGGAGGCTGGCAATCGATGTTAGCTGTCCCTCTCTCGTGTTCACTTCAGGGGATAGGGAGGGCTTCCTGAGTTGACCTTCAAGAACTGTCTTGTAACTCAGGTAACGTTGTCAGGCTCCAGGATTGGTTTTCCTGTTCAAGTGGGTTGAAACCAAGAATTAGAGGCCAAGTGTCCAGTTGCACCCTGCATGAAAGGCATCACCAAATTAAAGGAAGATGTTTAGCATTCTTTCTGCATTAGAACTGGGAGCCCTTAGTGATAGGAAAAAAAAAAAAAGGCAGACGCTTTTGCAAATGCTGTGAGGCACCAAAACTCAGCTTGCAAATCAGACTCTCAGTGTTGTGTGTTAACTCAGGAGTTAAGGTTGAAAACCGTCTTCGTATCCTTCCTTTGACCTTGCAAACATTTCGAGGTGCGGCCTTGACGGCAAGAGAGGATAGTGTTTGTTTTTATTAAAGGGTCTTTCCTGTGCTTTGTGCGAAGCCAGTCTCTTGATCGCAGCGGGGGCTGGATGGAGGGAGATCAAAACAGACCGGGAAGACTCAGCCCAGGCAGCCAGCATCCCCAATTTCTGAACTACTACACTTTCTGTTTGTCCAGGAGGGTTTGCTCTCCTGCTGGTCCGTTTAAGGCGGGGCGGCCGGGTTGGGGGGGGGGGGGAGTTAATTTGGTTATTGAGGAATCATTTTCTATTCCTTAATGATTCAAATTTGAACATGTGTCAGTTGTTAGGGTGGTTTGTGAGCCTCAAGTTTGAAATACATAAAGATAAGTATAAACACACATACATGTGTACATAGTTTTTAAATTGGTAGAAAAAAAATATACGTCGTATGAAATTTCCCCTTTTAACCATTTTTAAATGTACAGTTCTGGGGCCTTAAGTGCATGTCACATTCTATGTGTAGTTATAATTAATTAATAGAATTTTAAAACGTAAAATTACCTTTATGCACATCTCTGTGCATCTTTTATATTTCATAGCAATTGCACACACACACACACACACACACACACACACACACATACACATACACACCGCGAGGAGAAGGGATGTGGTTTGTTGTTACTGCCCTTGTCCTTGTAGCATCGTCTCCCCCTGTGACGTGCTCTGGCTCCTTCTTCCCTTTTACAGACTCGCCCTTGGTCCCTTCCTGCTACCACCGACCCTTTCAGCTCTCTCCCCCCTGCTGAGCAATGGAACGTTTGGAGTGTTCTGTAGAAAGCAGCCCCTTACATTTTCCATGCAGCGCAGTATCTCATTCAGAAATCCTATGCTCTCATGTTCTGCTTTCTGTTATGACCGAGCTGGGTCTTTCAACCAGACTTCTCCAAGCCCATCATCAGCCTCTTTTCCCCCAGCCTCCTTTCCACCATTCAGCTGCAAATTCCCCCGTTGCCTCCCCTTGACCGAACCACACCCTTCTTCTGTGGGCACATCTCAAATCTCTGTCAAACTTAGATTCTGTTTCAGCGCTGGCTTCTGTGTTTTCTGTCAAGTCCCTTGGCCTGCAGTATATCACTCACCTCCTTGGCCGTCTCCCCCAGCTGTCTTTGGCAGGTCTCGTCAGATCAGAGCCTCTTGTTAGAACCCACCCAGCCTCCTCATCGCATCCGACTGAGTCCTGCGTGATTCTGGCAAAGCATGTCCCAGCTCTGTTTCCTTGGTGCCAGAAATAGCATCTGATGAGAAAGAAAGAGTGGTCTATAACTGTTTCTCGTGTGCATGTTGCAAGGATTCCTGTAATTTCATTTAAGTGCTTTCTTCTAACCTGAAAAGTGGAATGTCACTATGATAGAAGTTTCCAGAAACGCGTTATTTGACCTGAAATTGCGAGCCCATCAAGAAAGACTGAGGGTAAAATGAACCATCAGCGTCCCACCCTGTTAGCCAGCCACCTTCTGCCACTTCTTCATCCACTGCCTGGACATTCCGACTGTAATGTAGGTGACGGGCAACCATTGTGTAGGGACAGTACCCGTTTCTCAGCCTAAAACGCAAGCACTTAAGGAATATTCTTTAATATTATCACAGATCTTATCATGAAAGGGACCAAATACAACATACCACTTTAAAAAAGAAGCCTACCAGGACGCCTGTGTGGCTCAGTCGTTGAGCGTCTGACTTCAGCTCAGGTCATGATCTCATGGTTCGTGGGTTCGAGCCCCGTGTCGGGCCCTGTGCTGACAGCTCGGAGCCTAGAGCCTGCTTCAGATCTGTGTCTCCCTCTCTCTCTCTCTCTCTACTCATCCCTCATTTGTGCGCTTTCTCTCTCTCTCTCTCAAAAATAAACATTTAAGGGGCGCCTGGATGGCGCAGTTGGTTAAGCGTCCGACTTCAGCCAGGTCACGATCTCGCGGTCCGTGAGTTCGAGCCCCGCGTCAGGCTCTGGGCTGATGGCTCGAAGCCTGGAGCCTGTTTCCGATTCTGTGTCTCCCTCTCTCTCTGCCCCTCCCCCGTTCATGCTCTGTCTCTCTCTGTCCCAAAAATAAATAAAAAACGTTGAAAAAAAAAAAATTTAAAAAAAAAAAAAAAAAAAAAATAAACATTTAAAAAAACTTTTTTAAATAAATAAAAGAGAAACCTACAACTTCAGCATTTTAGGAAAAAAACACTTAAAACAGCACAGGCTTTCAGTCACTCCAGCATCTGAGAGTTTGGAGACTTGTCTTAGTGATGACTTTTTGTGAAAAAATGATTTCTGTTTCCTTTGGTAAAAGTACAGTTGACCTTTGAACCAACACAAGATTGAACTGCACCGACCCACGTACGTGGATTGTTTTCAGTAAATACGCTACCGTCCTGTAAATGTATTTTCTCTTTGTTTTGGTTTTCTTAATAACCGATTCTTTTCTCCAGCTTCCTTTATTGTAAGACTAGTACATACAACATACAATCTATGTGGTAATCAACTATTTACCTTATGAGCAAGGCTTCTGGTCAACAGTAAGCTGTTAGTTACATTTGGGGGGTAGAGTCAAGTATTCTTGGATTTTTGACTATGTGGGGGTGGTTGGTGCCCCACATCTCCCATTGTTCAAGGGTCAGCTGTAGTTTATTATGCTCTTCAGTGAGACTCTTACACCCAGAGTTTTTTCTTCGGAAGCACATTTCCAAAGGATCCGATAGATCTCCATGAGGGAAATTATGAACGCTGCTGAACAATCAAGAAAAAGAGACTCTTGTAAAAAAAAAAAAAAAAAAAAAAAAAACACAAAAACGAGGGCTCCTTGAGTGTGAAAATAGCACTTAAACCACACCTTCAACCATTCGTATTACTCTTATAATACATTGAGGTTTACAAGCCAAGTTTGTGGAAAGGGGATCAACACATACGGCATAAAAATACATGTTAGTAGGCAAAGCCACGTGCTCAGGCCACGTTAGCGCTTCTTCATGCGGGTGGGAGGAGATCATTAAAATCACCCCTTCCTATATGTTCCTTTCCTTGACGTTGCTCTTATGTTCTGCTTGAGCGTACAAAAGCTCACCCCTGTGAATTTTTTATTGTCATCATTTGACGTAGGCAAATAGAGATCTTTCGGCGATGAGCTTTTTTTCCATCCCCAGACCCCAGCTATATCCACCGCACATCTCGTTTGCCTTAGGACAGTGAGATTCCTCTGGAGTCTTCTGGGTTAACCTGTCGCTCAGGGCCAGCGAGCCAGCAGGGACACCTGCTCAGTGAGCTGGCTCCCGTTAGTCAGCACGTACGCGTTTAGGAGCTCAGATGTGCTGGTTGACAGCCAGGGACAAGCTTTGTGTCAAAGATACAAGTGTCTGTTTTTCTCAGTAAGAGCACTGATCCCAAGACACTAAAGGTATATTGCAATGAACCCCTTATACCTTGTGTGTGCCCAGGATAAGTTAACGTCGATGGTTTCATATACTTTTATTTGAAGTACTAGAAAGGTAGGGGCGCCTGGGTAGCTCAGTCAGTTAAGTGTCTGACTTCAGCTCAGGTCAGGATCTCACAGTTCATGAGTTCGAGCCCCACATCGGACTCTGTGCTGACAGCTCGGAGCCTGGAGCCTGCTTTGGATTCTGTGTCTCCCTCCCTCTCTGCCCCTCCCCGACTCATGTCCTATCTCTCTCTGTCTCTCCAAAATAAATAAAAACATTTAAAAAGTTAAAAAAGAAATTCTATCGTATTGATAGTAGAGTATTGGCTTAGTGTTTTCATGGGTCTCCTAAGACTGTCAGAGCTGCTGACTTTAGAACTTGACCTCCAGGTATATTGAGATGCCCCTATATTATAATACCTGTATACTTCATTGATATTGGGAGCTTCTTTTTTAACCTCTGTTTTAAGTTTTGTTTTATTTCACTTTGTCCATGTTGGCCATTTCCTCCTCACGAAAAAATATTTTAAAGCTTTGTGTAACTGCTTTTCTGGAATTTGTAGATCAGTTTTATTCCACCAAGAAGGTCTTAAATAATATAATAATTCTTGGGGTGCCTGGGTGGCTCAGTTGGTTAAGTTGCCTACTCTTGATCTGGGCTCAGGTCATGATCTCATGGTTTGTGAGATCAAGCCTCACGTCGGGCTCTGTGCTGGCTGTAAGGAGCCTGCCTGGGATTCTCTCTCTCTGTCTCTCTCTCTCTGCTCCTCCCCCATTTGCTCTTTCTCTCTGTCTCTCTCAAAAATAAATAAACATTTTTTTTAAATAAATAAATAAATAAATAAATAATACAATAATTCTAGCAGGTTTCCCAGACCGTAGCAAAAAAAGATGTGCTGTCTAACTTTGACTAACTCAGCTTCTTTGAGCCTGGATCACCGTATATACAAAATGAATATAACGCAGGAAGAAGTCACCACATCCTCCAACTTACCTTTGTGCTGTTCCTCAGCTAATTTTACGGTGCACGTACTGTGGGCGGAAGGCTGTACAACGATACAACAATTGGTCAGAGTTGTTCTCCAGAGCTGTGCTGCCCAGGCCCATAGTGACCGATTACAGGTGGCTATTTAAATTTAAATTAACCACAATTAAGAATTTTGTCCTCCAGGGCACTAGTGTGTCGTATTTGTGCGTTGTGTCATTGTCCCCACCCCACCAGACGCGCTTTATTCAGGAGGTCCCCAAAGTTCTCTGTATACCGTGACATCTTGAAAGTACTCGCCCTCGGTGGCTATTTATTTATTCAACAGATGTTTGTGGAATCCCTACTGCGTGCAAGCTACTCTCCTAGACATTAGGGATAGGAGGAGAATGATGTGGTGAACAGATAAATTAGTAAATATTTACAGAGTCAGGGAAAGCCAGGGGTGGTTAATTCGTAAGCTTTCATAATTTACCATTTTATTTGTTTTATTGAAAACGCGTTTAAAACCAAGCAGTGTAGGTGAATATCAAGTTCAGATCAAGATCACGTGACAGCTTGGCTCTCTTTTTTGTTGTTTTTTCTTAAAAGATTGTACTTCTCCCCCAAATTGAGCCGAGCAACAGCAGGATGTCCCTTGCCTACTGACATAACATAGGTTGTATGCGATGGGAACTACCTTATCAGGGCAGTTTTTAGTTTTTATATAAAACCCAAAAGATACATTGACTAAGATAATCTTTTTATTTATTCGCTTGTCCACGTGAGTGACAAAGAAAAATTGTAGTCGCAGTCCAGAGAGGATTTTGGTCTTGGGATTTGTGGCTAGGTCAGCTGACGCGCTTGATTTATTTAGCATGGGGCTGCGGGTCACGCGCCAGGGTGTGGATGTGACATTCTCTTAGGCTCACGTTGGACAGCACTGCACGTGTCAGAGCGGTCAGGGGAACACGCTCATCTTCCCCGGGCATAGCAAGCCTGGGGCCGGGGCGGCGAAAGTGCGGAAGGGCAAGAGGCAGGCAAGGCATGTTGGGAAGCCTGGGGGTCTGGCATCTGAGGGTAAAGAGGGGAGACAAGGCGCCCAGCTGGACTCCTACTGCTGGCCCTTGCCTGCTTTCCTACACTTTCCCAGCATGTCACGTTTGGGCGGTTGCAATTTTCCTACAGGAATTAGACAAAAAACAACTACACGGCTTACCTAGTCAGCCTGGCACCTGCCTGAAATTCTCAAAATACTATCAAATGAGCATTGGAAAGGAAGGTGGTTTAGTCATCAGCCGAAAATGCGTATTTCTGAATGTCCCGAAGAATTGAAAGCTGAATCTCCAAGGAGGTATTTGTACACGCGCGGTCCTCACGGCATTATTCACAGCAGTGGAAAGGTAGAAAAGAGCCGAGAGTCCATCAGTGGGTGCCTAGAGAAGAAAAAAAATGCACTTACAGTGAAACATAACACAGCCTTCAAAGGGAAGGAAATTCAGACACATGCTGCGACATGGACGAACCTTGAGTGTCATGCTAATTGAAATACCCCAGGTGCAAGAGGCCGAATGTTCTCTGGTTCCACCTGTGTGAGGTAGCTGGGGTAGCCAAATTCGTAGAGGAAAAGCAGTTGCCACAAGCCGAGGGGAGGGAAGAAGGGGGAGTTAGTGTTGAACGGGTACACAGCTTTTGTTTTGCCAAATGAAAAGAGTTCTGGAGATTGGTTTTACAACCACATGGAGGTACTTCGTATGGAACTATATACCTCAAAATGGTTAAGATGGTCAATTTTCTATTACTGTATATTTTACTACAATTAAAAATTAAATACATATATTTCTTGAAATGAAATACTGTCAGGTTTAAAAACATGCAGTACGGGGGCCCCTCGGAGCATCCGACTCTTGATTTCGGTTCAGATCGTGATCCCAGGGTCGTGGGATCAAGCCCCACGTCGCATCCGGGTCTGTGGTGAGCGCGGAGCCTCCTTCAGATTCTTGCTCTGTCTCTAAAAATAAAGGGGGAAAAAACCATAATACATTAGTTAAATACCCACTCGCTAATTCCTTCACTAATCATCCTTTTACTCTTACCTGCTTCACGTGTGAGCTCTTTAAGCATTGTCATAACAGAAAAGTCATATTGTAACCCAGAGTTCAGTAAATAGCGCGTTGCAGTCGTTGGATTATGTTATAAATGGCAATATCCTTTTTTGTTGTCATTTTGTAGCTCTCCTGGGGACACTGCCTGTTGCCCAGGACCACCCACTATCATACTATTTGGGGAGCACAGTATCCTGAGACCTGAGTTCCCCTGACAAAGCATGGGCATTTGCTTGCTCTCTGTGGATGCTGGAAATATTTTCCAGCATCCGATTAGCTTCTGTTTCTTAAAAAGGTTTGCTCTTTGCAAAGCAGTTATTGACCAGCAGAGGAGACCGTATTAGCTTAAGTGCAGCGTCGAAAGCAAGCACTTCAGTGCCCGTCCACATATCCTGCTGATGAGGAAGGTCTAAGGTTCAGCAAAAAGTCCTTTCTCGTTATTGTCTCCAGGACATCAGCACCTTCACTTTCTTAAAATCTGACATTGACATTGTACCACATGGAATCCTTGCTTGGTCAACAGGAGATTCAGAAATATCTGTTCCCGGGGTACCTGGGTGGCTCAGTTCAGTTAAGCGTCTGACTTCGGCTCAGGTCGTGATCTCGCGGTGTGTGGGTTCGAGCCCCGCGGCGGGCTCTGTGCTGACAGCTCAGAGCCTGGAGCCTGCTTCGGATTCTGCGTCTCCCCCCTCTCTCTGCCCCACCCCTAGGGCCTCATGCTCTGCCTCTCAATAATAAATAAAACTGTTTAAAAAAAAGAAAAGAAAGATTTGTTCCTTTGCTCAACTATATATTGAGGGCCTACTCTGTACTCCAGGGGCCGTGTCAATACCCCGCCTGTAGGTGAACAAGAGGTGGTCCCTGACCTCAGAAGTTCAATAGGCTGTTCCTTCTTTTCACCTAATAGGAATGTGGAATCTTTTACAGTAGAAGCTGCCCTGTAGGTTATCTCTGTAATTCTTCCTACAACATTCCTGGCACCATACCTCGCTTACACTGATCTCTCCTGGAGCAGGCAGGTCACCACTGAGTGAGGCAGTCCCGAGGATTACAGCTTCTCCTTAAACATCGGGCTAAGAATTACCTTCTTTCTCCTTTCTGTCTTTGCTGCGCGTTCTGCCTTCCTGGAAAATAATGATCCTTTCTTTTTGGAGTACTCCCTTCTGGAGGTGCAGATTATTCTCTGATTTCTCCGGTGACAGCCCCTGGAGTACAGGCCCCTGGCCATGTGGTAGACTTCAGGGTCCCAGTTTGATCCTAGGACCATTACCATTTGACGTCCATCAGTGTACCCAAAAATAGCCTGAGCCCTGCCGGCAGCCCCCTTACTGCCATTCCCGGGTGAAGCCCCAGTCCTGTAAAGCATCCGTGTAAGCGCATTACAGGGCCATCTGAACAGAAGAGAAAAGAATGCCTACCTGTGCTTCAGAAGGATCAGTAAAAGCTTTGTAGAGAAGCTGGCCTTTGAGAGAGACCTTAGAGAGCTCGGAGATTGATCTTGGGGGATTACAGACGAAGAAGCTTTATGTGCAGGGCCCAGAAGCAAGAAGACATGGGGAAATTTTAAGATATGGGGGCTTAACCTTATGCTTCAGAGCACATATTGTGCAGGTATTTAAATATCACAACCAGATTTTTTCTTCAGTAGGCCGTGAAAAGCGGAAGATTTTTGGGTTTGTCGTAGTTGGGTACCTTTTCAAAAGGACCTTTTAGACCATGGTAGAGTAGAGGGCATGTTGGAAGTGAAGAGACCAATTAGGAAGCTTCACAATGGGCTAGACCATTAGCATCTCAACCAAGGCAGGGGTACTTAGAAGGATCATTCCCCCCACATCCTCACCTATCCTTGATATTCTCATACTTTTCATTCTTGCCAAGCTAATGAGTGTGAGTTAGATTTTTATCCTTTTCGTTTGTTTCCTTGATTACTAATGAGAGTGGCCATTCTTTATATGGTTATTAGTCACTCCTTTGGCCCAGTATTAATTATTTGTCTTTTTCTTGACTTGTGGGAGGTTTTTTTAATTCATTCCAGTAACTAATCTTTTGACTGCTAAATATTTGCTTATATCTGTCTTCTCCCAGACTGTTCCTTATCCTTTATCCTTATTTATAATGTCTTTTTGTACACAAGAAGTTTTTAATTTTGATGTCAGATCTATAAATCATTTCTTTTAAGGCATATTCTGTTCTTACCATATTTAAGAAATCCTTCCCTACCTCAAGATCATAAAGAGAGCTCCCAATATTTTCTTCCAATATTTAGAGTTTTAATTTCAAAAGTTATGCCTTTGTTCTATATTGGATTTATGTAAGTGCCACTTGCGAGGTAGGAATCTAATTTTATTTCTCTCTAGCTGAACGTCAGTTGAATGGTCAGCCCTTTCTCTGTTTTGTGTCATTTCTACTATATACGGTCCCACACCTGCTGCGGTATCCTTCTGGGTTCTTTCTTATCTTCCATTGATTGATTCATGTAGTCTTATGCCAATACCATATGGAATTCATTACCATAGTTTTGTAGTCTGATTGATCTGGAAAGGCAAGTCCCTATCTTTGTTCTTATGGTTTTACTTACCTTTGAAGTTATCTTACCTATCTGTGCCATTACTCTTAGGAATTTGAGAATTGATTGGCCAAGCATCCCAAAGCGCTCTTGGGATTTTTATTGGAATTGCACTGAACTAATAGGTGAAGTTTGAGAGAACTGACATCTGTACAGTATTCTCGTCTGTGAACAGAGTACTTCTCTCCATTGACTCAAACCATCTTTTACGTCCTTCAGGGAAACGTTATAATGACTCACACCTTCATTTATTATTTGTTGCAACGTCCAGTATTTAAGTTCCAGGCTACAGAACCAGTCTACAGTAATAAAAACTCCAGTAATGAAAAACACATTCAAAAGCAGTTTGGGGTTCTGTCAGATGGGGGTGGGGGGTAGACCCAGCTTTCATTTTCTCCTATGGGATAACTCTCCTTCCTGTGTGGATCAGTAGTAATTCGTACGAATGTACAGACGTACTTCTGCCCCTTGGTGACATTCATTCCACCAATGGGCACTCGGTCCAGCAGCTGTGCACCAAACGGTAAATCCACTAACTGCATTATGCCTCTGTACCTTCCACCCACAGTAAAATTATGAATGACTTTGTCAAATGATTTGCCTAAGTAAGAATCACTTCATCTGCGACATACTCCTTTCCGGTGAACCACGGTTCTTTCTGAAGATCACGTTCAGGATTTTGCCAGCAGTCTGCATCCACGTTTCCCCTCCAGCATTATGGAGGATTGTTCTTCTCCACCACACACACTTCTGTGCCTGTATCCAGCCTTCTTGGATTCTTTCCCAGTCTCCATGATTTCTCATAATTCGCTGAAGTGACACTAGATTCAACCCCGATTTCCCAATAAAGTCAGCACATCGACATTTATATCAAAATATCAGCCCACTCCTACTCACAAAAAAAGTACTCGTTTTCTAGTATTGCTGTGTTCTCTGTTATATAACCCCGAGCTGAGATGCACTTGAGTATTTAGTTAGGAGACTCCTGTTCTGACACATAAGACCATTAAAACCATAGTATGAAGTACATCTTTTAAAACAATGCAGTGGGTAAAAATGATTAGATAAGCAGCCTTTGAGTTGGCTGAACCTCTAAAGCTTCTTGATACTTCTTCATACTTTAAGGGTGATAGAAGGAGAAAAGAGTGTTTGTTTCAAATGCCACGGGTGCTGAGGAGGGAATCTGGTAGGGAATTTTAAGCAATTGCACAGAAACTCCCCGAGCTTTCCCTCAATTCTTTCCCCAGATTAACGTTAACAATTTTGTCGTCCTTTGTGTTTCTCCAGCTTCCAATTGTAGAAAAGATAAGAACCATCGCGCAGGCTGTATATGGAGCCAAAGATATCGAACTGTCTCCTGAGGCACAATCCAAAATAGATCGTTACACACAACAGGTAAGAGTTACACTTTTAAGGGGGGGAAAAAAAAAGTCCACCTGTGGCTCGTAAAATGCTCACTTTGACTTCAAGACTGTTATTTGTCTCCCCAGCTGAACTCAGCCCAATCTATTTAGTCCACAGAGATTGAACTGATATCCCTGGGTAGTTTGTTGATTACAAATAGAACATTATAGCAAAGGTGTATATCCTCTGAAGGATACATCGTTGACTTTTGTGGTTACAAATTGTCCGATATGCATCGTATGTGTGATGTGGTGTCTGTGATGGGATGGTTCATCCCTCCCGCTCAGCCAGGAGCATTGAAACTTGGATGTGCGGCTGTGGAGTCGGATTTGGGTGATTTCTGGTGCTTCCTCTTCCTTGCAGGGCTCTTACTCCCTTAGGAATGTTAGCACGGTGCCAGGTGAGGCAACGTGTATGTAGTGCACCTTATAAGATGGGGGTTCTTGGTGTTCATTTTTTCTGCAAGTGGTTCATTGGCTTGGGGCCGAGATTGCCCACCAGAGTCGAAGGCTCTGTCATCTTCTAGGGAGTGACAAAGGCAAGTCAGCAAACGTCTGTGAAGGTGGCTGGGAGTCAGCAGCCTGAGCCCAGTCCTACGATGACCATCATTCATGGACTCTGCTGCGGCACGGTCAGCCACCTCGACCAAAACGACCGTATGCCTCGAATGCTCCCTCCACTTTGCTGTGATGTGATAGAAGTCAAAGCACTTCCAGAGCTGGCTGGCAAAATGACTTCATTATGAGTATCATTGATCTCTTTTTTAAAATTCCCGACCCCTAATCCTATTTGTAAATCATATTTTGACTTTTTTTTTTTTTCATATTTTGATTTTTTGATAAAAACTACCGATGCCGGCCAGAGTACTCTCCCAGGTTTGGTAAGATAATTAGCAACTCATGTTTTCTTAGAATTTTCCACGTATGCCCTCAGCTTGTGCTTTTAAAAAATAAATGGTTCGGGGCGCCTGTGTGGCTCAGTCGGTTAAGCGTCCGACTTCGGCTCAGGTCACGATCTCGCAGTCCGTGGGTTCGAGCCCCGCGTCGGGCTCTGGGCTGATGGCTCGGAGCCTGGAGCCTGTTTCCGGTTCTGTGTCTCCCTCTCTCTCTGCCCCTCCCCCGTTCATGCTCTGTCTCTCTCTGTCTCAAAAATAAATAAGCGTTAAAAAAAATAAATAAATAAATGGTTCCCACAAATTGCTGTACATACTGGCATTGTTCTGCAGTGAAATTTCACTCGTGTGCAATGAAATGAGTAAAGTAAGGTCATTGTCATTCATCTTTTTTTTTTTTTTACGTGAGTTTAAAATAATGTTTAAGGATCATTATTTATTCTAGTGTTTGTTTTCGGCATTAAAACTTCTTGTTTATATGAAGTCATATGCTACTAGTTTATACCCTGTTGGTTTTTTGTTTTTTTAAATATCTGGAGTGGCAAAATACTACAGGGCAAGCCTACCTCAGTTCAAATTATTTCATTCGTTGAATGATCTCTGAAACCCAAAATTCTGGCCCCCATTTCTATAGAGCAATTGTGATTGTCCCCCAGCAGATTTCTGATCAGTGTATGAGACTATTCTAGCATTTGAAAACAGACCAGCCCCACCCTCCAATTGAAAATATTGAAAAATCTTCCAAATAGTTTTAAGTTGAATCATAAGAAATTCTGCATGTGTTACCTCTGAAGACTATATTCCTTTTATCCCTACCAACTGACTGAAGAAATATTCCTTAAAAGTTATGTGTCCAGTATGTGGTGGCCATCAATTAGCAAAGTCTCTGAAGAGACACTATGTACCCTTTAATCAGAACCAGGCTGCAAGGACACTGTCCTTTTTGTGAGACCCCACATGTGACTTCCTGCCCTTTCACCTTTGGAACTCTGGGTCAGGCGTCGCCTTTGGTCCTCAAAAATAAGAGTCTTAAATAGTGACCTCATCTCAGTTCATATAATGTGATCGCAGATCAAATAACCATGATTCATAAACCAACACAAAGGGACCCTTTGCTTCCCGACAGCCTCCAAGAATGAGTGAACACGACTGAAAGCCTCATTACGGAGCCTTTCTCCATTTTTACCTTTCTGAGTCCCGGATATTAATATCCTTGGAAATAGTTTCTGACAGGGCCTTTGCTTCTCCTTTGCCTGAAAATAGCCACACTTTCCCCCAAACACACACATAATGCTGCCTTCCTTACGGAGAGTTCTCCGAAATAAACAGCAGGTACTTTCAGCCACGCGATGATCACGTGGAAATGAATTTTCTTCCCATCTTCTTGCCCAGTGAACGAGTAGTGACCAGCACCTGCCGTGTGCCTGGACCTGAGCCTCGGGGATCGTGTGGAGTGCAAGTCGGACACATACAAGAAACTGACATCTGTGCTCAATGAACACCTTTCCTTTCCTTTCTTCCAGGGGTTTGGAAATCTGCCCATCTGCATGGCAAAGACTCACCTTTCTCTGTCTCACCAACCTGACAAGAAAGGCGTACCCAGAGATTTCATTTTGCCCGTTAGTGACGTCCGGGCCAGCATAGGCGCTGGGTTCATCTACCCTCTGGTCGGAATGGTGAGTAACATTCTCCGGAAACCTTCCCCAGGCTGTGTTGTCCTGATGCCTTAAATCCTTCTGTTCTGCCAACGCTTTGCAAATCGGCAGCTGGGAATTAATAGTGTTTGCTGTTTTTCTAGACATTCTCTTCCACCATATAAAACACCTCTTCCGTCGTGGTTTGGGTTTTTCTTTCTTGTGTTTTTTAAATCGTGTGTTCAGGATCCCTGACCTTTTTCACATTATCGTACTCAAATGATAAGATTTGATTCTAGTCAGATAATGGAGGAGACTGCTCCTGCCAGACAGGACCCGCCCAGCACCTCTAAAGGCTGGCAAAAATCCAGTGTTTCAATCCAACACATGGCTCTGTTGTTATTATGTAAACAAGCAATGAACGGGCCAAAAGTAGATTAAAAAGTGCAGAATTTTTCCCTTGACATTCACATGTTTCATCTAATATTGGGCAAGATGTTTTCAATGAGCATTTCTTGCATTCTCATTGCTTGTGAGGCATGGCGATACTCTGAGGGGCACAGGTTTGCATAGCACAGAGGCATCTAGAAAGGGTGGCGTTGGCATGCTGAGTGCCCTCAGCACGGGGGCGGCGACAGCCGCTTTGGCCCGAGGTGGATGAGGGAACACGGTATGTGGAAGAAGAGAGTCGAGAATTCTTCGTAAGAGCTCTGAACTGGGGAAACAGTGAATTTCAACTCACGGGCACAAAAACACATGACAGACCCAGCGTGGTCCAGCGTGGCTGGGGTTGGACGGGCCGGGGAGTCTGAGAAATGGCTCAGGGAGAGCAAGACCGGTCGGGCCAAGCTGTTACGGAGCTCGACTGTCGTCGGTGGGAACTTGGGCTTTTCTCCTCGGCGCCCTGGGGAGTCACTACAGGGCGGTTTCTGAGTTTGTTTGTTCGTTTTCTTTTTATAAGAGGAAAAATGTGATCTGATTTTTATTTTAGAAAAATAGCCCCGGCAGCAGAAGGAGCATGGTTAGAGGGCTGAGAGCCAGAGGTAAATGGCACTGCAGTCGTTCAAACTAAGACGGAGAGAAGAGGAGAATGCAAGACGGATTTGAAGGGCGGCCACCTACCTGTGGGGCCGGGGGAGGGGCACTTGCCGCCCGACTGTGGATGGCGGTGCCGTGGTCACAGAAGGCACACGGGGAAGGCAGATTGGCCGGGCCTAGATGAGTGTGGCGTAGATGTGGAGAAGCGCGGGCGTTAACGGGACACGTAAAGTGGCCTGTGGATCTGTTAGAAATGCAGACATAACACTCAGAGGAGCAGGAAGCAAGGCCTTGAGAGTTGTCAGAATGCAGATGAAGGCAGAGCTTGAACCAGGGGAGAAGCACGGATAAGCACGAGAGACCTGAGAAGAGGGTGAAGGATGACACTCCAAGCACGCTTAGGGACACCTGGGTGGCTCAGTCGGTTGAGGATCTGACTCTTGATTCCAGTTGAGGTCGTGATCTCGCGGTCGCGGGATGGAGCCCCGCGTGGGATTCTCTCTCTCCCCCTCTGTCTGCTCCTCTCTCTCTCAAGAATAAATAAATAAACATAAAAATTTTTTCTAAACGTCCACATTTACAGGGCCACCCCAGGAGTCTGGGGGGAGACCAGGGAGTCCCTGGAAGTCAGGGCGGTGGCGGGCTGGGGGAGGGGTAGCAATGGCATTGGTGTAGGGAGAAGGGTTCACATCCTATGGCTACTGGATGACATCTCCCGAGGGGAGGTGGGGCGGAGAAGGGGAGTGACTACAACAGGGGGGCCTTCCGGGGCGATGGAAATACTCTATATTTTGACTACTTTGATTGTGGTGGCGGTTCCATGACTATATTGGTTTGTCAGAACTCATAGACCTGTACCACCTGAAAAGGATGAATTTTATCGAGTATAACTTACTTATGCCTCAATGGAGATGTACGTAAGGAACAAAAATGGAGAGTGAGAAGAGTTTGCTTTATGCCCCTTAGAGTGGCCTCGTGACAGCAGCTCCTCAAGTGCTCAAAGTCTGCTGAGCTTGGGTCAGTGAAGGCCTTTGCTCAGGAACAAGAGCACAGCCCGGAGAGAGGAGGGGTGTGCCCGTGGGCCTCACCGAGGAGAAAGCCAACCTCCCTCAGAATCGGCCCTGTCTGGCCCTGTACAGATTCAAAACCCCGCAGTAACTGGCCTAGCAAATTCATTCATTCATTCATTCATTCATTCATTCAACCAGTATACAGAAGGCATGGTGCTCAGTGCTCCGGGAATCCCAAAACAAAGCAGCTTTCCATTTCAGACAGCTTACAGCTGATAGGAACAGACAGAAGTGAATGACAAAGAAAATGGTTTGGTATAAAAATTAGGAATCAATCAAGGGCACCTGGGTGGCTCAGTCGGTTAAGAGCGTCCGACTTCAGCTCAGGTCATGATCTCACTGTTCCCGAGTTCGAGCCCCGCGTAGGGCTTTGGGCTGACAGCTCAGAGCCTGGAGCCTGTTTCAGATTCTGTATCTCCCTGACTCTCTGTCCCTCTCCTACTCCCACTCTGTCTCTCTCTGTCAAAAATAAATAAACATTAAAAAAATTTTTTTTTAAATTAGTTAATAACCTTAATAGTTCTGAGCATTTAACAGTCATCAGAAGTCATAATTTAAAATCTTGTGGACACTAAACAAATAGACGCTGTGGATCTTCTCCCATCCCAGCTAATACCACCAGACCCACATGTTGAGACCAGTTCTGGGAAATCAGAGTTCTGGAGCCGCCACTCATGCAGGAACACTGACGAATGACTAGTAGGAAAATGAATGTGAGGAATGGCGTTTGGGGGGCGGCCGCAGGCCCGCAGTGTCCTGAAGAGAGCCCCGGGCTGCCCTGTGGTGCCCCCAACCGCAGGGCCAGGCCAGGAACCGTCAGTGAAACAGTCAAGTGTGAGGACGCAGGAAGGAAGCAGTGCCTGACTAAAGAAGTTCCTGGAGGTCAGGAAACGGTCACGTGTAGTTGGTGGCCTTAGCGTCCGCTTTCTATGACAGCGGGAAGTTGCGCGTGTATCAGGGCAAGTGCACCGTTGGAGGCCAGGATCGCCTAATAAGGGCTGGTATTTACTTTTACTTGACCCCATTCTGGGCCCTGCTACAGTCTTTTGAAATGCTTCGAACATTCATCACCCGTGTGGGAGACACAGTGTAGTAATTTCCTGCTGAGATGACTGAGGGAAAGGGAATGGGGACACCGGAGGGGCTGGTTCCTGCAGGTGGGAAAATCCTAGCATCCTGAGTCACTCTTACTCTTAATCACGAAACATGTGCTTATTTGAGTTCTTCTTTTTTTTTTTTTTAATTATTTTCAATGTTTATCTTTGAGAGAGGGACAGAGCACGAGTGGGGGAGGGACAGAGAGAGACAGAGATACAGAATCTGAAGCAGGCTCCAGGCTCCGGGCTGTCAGCACAGAGCCCAGTGTGGGGCTTGAACTCACAAACCATGGGATCGTGACCTGAGCCAAAGTGAGACGCTTAACCGACTTGAGCCACCCAGGTGCCCCCTGAGTACTTTTGAAATACATATCCATCTATCCACTCCAGAAAGAAAGGCCAAACTGAGACCTCGACATCAGAAAGCTTCTCAGTTTTTCTGCAGTGTTCATTCATTCATTCATTCATTCATAAAACCACGTGGAGGCGAATAAGACCAAGTCCTTCCCTAATGGGCCTTCTGCTATACCGTGGTAAAAGAAATCATCCAAGTACAGGAAGCTGTAGGCTTTATGACAAAGGAGAAACAGCCCCCAGCTATGTAGTAGGTTCCAAAGTGGCGAATGTGAGTATAGACAAGTCTGTCCTCAAACGATAAACGTCTCCAGCCCTGATGACCTTGAGCGATCACGTGGTGACATGTCTGGGGAATTCAGTGTTCCCCCCTCCAGATTTAGCTTTGTGGATATTGACTGTTTAAACCCCTGTCTTTACTTATAGGCCAGAGGGTTTTTTTCCCACTTAATTACTTCATTTCATCATGTTCTATTTAGTTATGACACAATACAATAATAATTAGAAATATCAGTAACTTCTGTAGCCGCTTCGTGAGTGGCTTTCACTTCCCCGTCTGTTTGTATAGAAGCACCCGAGGCAAGGATTACTAACTTAGGGACATTCGGCTCAGCTACCACTCTTCCCTGCACTCTCGGTGTTTCTCATCTTGCTGTAGCTACTTTTTCCTTCGCAAAATCTCAGTCTCCATTCCCACTAAACACCATATATATTCTTGATTCTCCTTAATGACATAGTTATATGTTATTTCAGGCGTATTCTTGAAAGCTACAAACGGTACAAGATTCCTGACCAGATTATCACTACTTAGTGCATCTCCTTCTAAGACATTGTTTAGCAAATACAGGTTCTTGATGTGGGAAGAAAAGAGCAAATTGTTTTCAAGATTTTCCTACCCTGGATTCCATGGATTACCCTGTTACGTTATATTTCCGAAATTCTTCCAAAGCTTACGGTTTATCGTGTTCAATCAACCTAATAGCTTATTAAATTTCTCCAAAACAATCTTGTGCCAAAAGAAATTCAGTAGGTGGTCTTTCTCTTCTGGTCACATTGTTTTGATATTGCCTTTAGGTTTCTACAGTTTACAGGGACTCTTTAATCATTTGGCATAAATTGCCTGACATAAAATTATTAGCACGTAAGCAAAGTATATGCCATGATATTACTGGGAAGTAAATTACACTCCACTTGGAAAAAAAACTGGGAAGACACCAAAATGTTAACATTGGGCTGCAGTAGTAGAAGCAGCTTTTTTTTCTGTACTTTTCTGCTTATTTCAGTATCTGCATTGAGCATGTGTCCCTTCTATACCATGAAAATGCAACGAATAGGCAAGTGATAAACTAAAAGTCCTTGGGAAAAAATGTTTAACTAGGGCCATTCAGTTGCCGGGGAGTCAGTAGTACTCTGTGTGCAGCAGGTGGCACCTGCCGGGTCGCATCGTCTGCCCATCCCAGCTGCCTTGCAGTGTTTTAACACCTGTAAAGGTGAGACCCTGAAGGCGGGACAGAAGGGCTAGGGTGTCGTCGTAAGAAGTGCACTCCTGAGTGTGGTGCGTCTGGTTCTGTCTAACGTTTGCCAGCCCCAGATTCTGCTAAGGAAATGCGAGATCGAGTTGTCAAACAGTTGGCGTGGAGAAATGTCCGGCTCTGTGAATTCCACCCCAAGTCCATTTGATGTCAGCGTTCGGTGTGTCCCACTCTTCTCCTTCGATATCGCACTGAGACTCCCAAAGAACGTAGAAGTCCTCCCGTGCTGAGGTCCCCCTGACAGGGAAGTCTTCTCTATCGACCAACGTGGGACATAAAATTACGACAAGATGACTCTTCGGGGCAAGAACGTGGGCTAGAATTTTGGAGATAAGCAGACTCACGGTTCACGCGGAAGGGATTAAGACGTCATAGGGCGTTGATATGCTGGTCACTGCCAGGGAGGGCGTTTCGGGAGGCAGAGTGGATACTTGGAACTGAACAGAAAAAAAGCTAAGTGCTTTCACCCCACAAACTGATGAGATGGGGGGGACTAGGAAAGGCAGCAAGTCAAAGCTCCCCTGTCCCTTCCTCCTCCCTTCGCTTTGGTCCCTGGGCTCTTTCCAGAGCAGAGTATTGATCACGGGCACTGCCTACGTGTTCGTGCGTTTTTTGCTCCTGCCGCGACTGGCCTGGCCCGGACCCATCGCAGTGTGCAAGTCTGTCCAAGAAAGAGGGACCAAAAGATCAGCCCTAAAGCACGCAGTTTACCGAGCGAGCACATGATCGTGCACTGGTGTGACCTTCATTTCCACTCTGACCTGACCCGACCCGGCCACATCTGTGCCCAGGTGCGCCGCTGACCACATCACCTGGCTGGGCTGTGGAGAGCAGGAAACCGCCGCCGTGTATTTGGGAAGTGAGTGATGTCATCCACAACTCATGCTGGGTGGAGACTTACTGGCCTGGGGGGTGCAGGGGGTGGGAAAGTAGACCGTGGCCCCACCCAGCTGAGCCTCGGCCCCGTTTTGTTCTTTCTCACGTTTCGGCTAAGCTCACTTTGTTTTCCGTTCTACTCCCTCTACTGTAAAAGTATGTACTGAATGTTTAGTTTCCACTGGATCCGATTCAGGTCAGCGATGAAGTTATTCTCAAGCGCGGTGGGGATACGTTCTCCCCTCTGTGCGCCGGCCCCACTTAGGGATGCATGGTTATAAACTGGCTTCACTCGGTTAAGCATGAAGGTGAATTAATTCAGCTTTTGTAGGTTCAAATCAAATGCATCGCTCCTCACATTTTCCAGAGATTTACGGCCAGTTACATGGTGAAAAAATTAAACATTCACTCCCCAGGCTGCACTTTAAATGCAGTGGATAAGCAGTCATGTAGTAAGGGGCTCACTGTCGCGTGACATCACGCATCCCTCAGCCCCAGCGCATCGCTCGGACCCTCAGAAGCTACAAAATCACCCCCTCGTTTCACTCCCTCCCCTCCCTCTCTGCTCTTCCACCTTCCTACCCTACCCCCCACAAATAAACAAAGAATTCCAAGCTTATTTCTTTTAAGTCTCAGCACACAGCCTTCCTATCTCCCCCTCCTCCTCAGCCCTGGTTACCCCAACACCTGAAATAAACCAGACTCCTGCCCTGCTCACGGGTCTCCCTCCCCATCTGGCCTCCTTCTCTTTGTGCCATGCCCTTTCTCTCCTTCCCTGGGGATCTGATTCGTTTCCTCTCCCCACCCGGCGCGGGTCCCCTTCTCACTACCCTGCCTTATCTCTACATCAGAATTTCCTGCCTTCTCCCGAACATGCCTTCCTCCAGCACAGGCAGCCACTGGCTTCCTCTTACAGTGACGTCCCTGCAGCATCCCTGCGGGCTGGCTGGTTGCTTTGTGACCACACCTTCCTCCCCAGGGTCCAAAGGCCAGCCAAACATGTGTCTGTTGTCCTTGTCTTCCAGGGTGACATGTTTTAGGGGAAAGGAAGGTGGCCGGCAGCGTTCTCGATTTCCAGAAACCGTTTATCACATTGACAAGCTTTGTGACTCATGAAAATGACGTTTGCTTCTCTAGCGCATGAGGTTATCTAGGTCTCGTCCATTTGCTTAGAGGGTCTTTTCTCCCCTAGTGTGACGCTAATTTATTTTTAGCATAAATATAAAATCACTTTAACTGCAATCAGCTTTGGCTGGATAATAAGCCAAGGGATAACGGTATCAGAGATCTCTGTCATCGAGTTAAATTTTTAACCTGTTATTAATCCCCACATGTTGGTTCTTTCTTACTTTGTACAAACCTAGAAGAGGTGTTTGTAGCACTTAGTGTCCAGCCCCACAGTCGGCATATCTATCTTGTGTTTTCTCTAGGGACTGGTGAAATACTGGCCCCTTCCTCCTCCACTTCCGTCTCCAGCCTGCTTGCTTTCTCCCTGTTTTTAGTTTGGATTCAGGGCAGAAACTGACAGTCGAGGCCCACCCCAGTTCAGAACTTCCGAAAGACACCCGTACAATCATCTGGTCCTCATGGAGCTTTTCTTTACTGTGCCTCTTTGTTGCATTTGTTATACTTGACTATCACAGTGTTTAGTAAGAGGCTTATAATCAGAAGCAGCTCAGTCATCTCTGCATGGGAAATTAAATTCATACAAACCAGATTCCAGCTTTCCAAACTAAAGGGCCCAGTGCTCCTCAGAGTCATTTTGTAGGGTGTGGAGGGAATGGATAAATGGAAAGAGGGCTAAATTTATCGGACATTTGGCACACTTTAAACCTACAGTTATGGGGCACGTGGATGGCTCAGTCGGTTAAGCGTCCAACTTCCGCTCGGGTCATGATCCCACAGTTTGTGAGTTCGAGCCCTGCGTCGGGCTCTGTGCTGATGGCTCGGAGCCTGGAGCCTGCTTCGGATTCTGTCTCCCTCTCTCTCTGCCCCTTCTCTGCTCGTGCTCTATCTCTCTCTCAAAAATAGATAAAACATGAAAAAAAATTAAACCTATAGTTATAGCTTTCAAGGAAAATATAATTGATAATATCTGAAGTCATGGCAAGTTGCAGGCCTGACCTTAATTTATCCACCCATGGATATCAGATTAAGTGTTAAAAAACATAATTTACCTATTATGTGTCTCCATTAAATATTTTCTGTTTATCGCTTTTGAAAGAAAGAATGGTCATCTTTTAGCCTTTCCTTCATATCACTGAAAACTCAAAACATTTTATACCAGTGAGAATCACAAATCTAATTTAATCAGGGAACAAATGTAACTATAAAGTCCCTAGAAGACCCATAAAGAAAATTCACAGACTCATTGCCAACCCCCTATAAGAATTTGCTGGTATGCCTGCATTAGGTATGCGTAATAAAGGCACCGCGTTCTGGTAAGGAGGAGACCTGGGGCTGGAAACGTAAGTTGCTGCAGCGATCACGGACGTCCGTCTTCTGTTTGAGACTCATTCCAACCCCAAGAAAGCTCTAGAGAGTGTAGGACCCATGTAAGTTACCTACCATGCTTTCTTGCACCTTTCAAAATCTATCATCCAATTCCCAAACCCGTCTGTGTTTCTGCTCTGAAAACCGACTTTCCAAACCTCCAGACCCGCCCCCACGACTGGCTCTGGGGAGATGGTGCCCCCGTGCCACCTGCTCACCTCCGGTTCCTCTGTCTCTCACTCGGTGCCACCCAGCTGAGATGCATTGCAGTTCATTCCTTCGGGTGTCTGTGCTCGTCCCACGTCGCCTTGCCCAATATCTCCTGTCCCTCCAGGCCCCCCTCTAAGAACCATGTCTCCAGTTCCCTTGACCTTTCCACAACTGGAAGTCCAGCAGAGAACGTACGTTCGGAGCTGCCCAAGTGTGTTGGTCGCCTGCCAACGCCACAGAGAGCAAGGGAATTTTTAAGGAAGGCTCTGCCCATGTGAACTCACCATCGGTAGACTCCCAGACTTAAGTTCCAGTTGGGAGAAGCAGTCTTGTAAGGAGCTCATACCCCAGGCTCTAGTGCCCACCAGCCCCCTCTGCTCATTACTCCACCTTTCCCAATCGCTGCCCTAGCCTCTCTTCTTGAACCAGTTACTGACCAGCAGTAGTATAAACCAGCCCAAATATATTTTTATTAATGTGCTTACATACGGACGTGCAGCTCAAGGATCCCTCCAGATGGTATTGCTTGGCGGTATGGCCGTTTGCGTGGAAACAGTTTATCCGCATTTTGCGTGGACGTATCCGGTCCTCCTTGAGGGTGCTCCTTCTTCCCCTCTGCGTCCTCCTCCTCCTCACCATCATCATGATGGCTTTAACCATAGGTCAGACGCTCTTCCCAATGTTTTGTATAGATGACTCATTACTCTCCATATCAGCCCTCTGAGCATGGCTGGTGGGAAATGGCAAAAGAAAGTTCTAGTATCCTGAATATTAAAGCATACGAGATCTTCACCCAGGAATAACTTAGATTTTACACATCGTGATATTTTTCTTTGCGTAGGTCAACGCGTGTGTTCTCATGATGCCGGCTGTGCTAAGCCCTGACACACATAACAAAGCATAAAACGTGATGCCACCCCTAGGGGGAGGAGACCGTTTGGATAAACAAGGCATCAGCATTTTAAAAATTACAGCCAACAGTGTGTGCATTTACTTGCCAAAAGAAAGGCGTAAATGATAAAGTGCCACGGAACTCCAAAGAAAGCGAAGGCCACTTAGGAGGAGGATGGGTTAGAGATCAAGACTTTGAATGACATGCTGGGGTGCACAAAGGCATTTGACATTTTGTGGGTAGAGAACCACGCTGGCAGCGATCTCCTGAAGGAGAGAGAGAGACTGAGGCCAGGAGACCTTGAGGGGCCTGTGCCAAGGCCCGAGTGAGTGTCATGGGCCCGTGACAGGGGAGTGACCACAGGAGGGGAGAGGAAAGTGTGTGTGCTGGGAGACCCGTGGAAGTCAGAGGAGCCGACAAGGGATGGAATGTGAAGAAGGGGTGTAAGGTGCCTCCTGGGACCTAGAAGGACGGACCTGGAAAGAAAAGAGACAGCAAGCTGGCTTTGCAATGAACATGGAATTACATGTTGTCTAAGGTGCCCGTTGAACTTCCTGTCAAGTCGTCTGTGAGACAGTTAGAAATTAGTTCCCAGAGGCGGCGGCGCCTGGGTGACTCACTCAGTTAAGCATTCAACTCTTGATTTCAGCTCAGGCCGTGATCTCATGGTTCGCGAGTTCAAGCCCCGCATCCGGCTGTGCCCTGACAGGGTGGAGCCTGCTTGGGATTCTCTCTATCCCTCTCTCTCTGCCCCTCACTGGCGCTCTCTCTCTCTCAATAAATAAACATAAGAGAAAGAAAGAAAGAGAGAGAGAGAGAAGGAAAGGAAGGAAGGAAGGAAGGAAGGAAGGAAGGAAGGAAGGAAGAAAGAAGAAAAAGAAAGGAAGGAAGGAAGAAAAAGAAATTGGCTTCCAGAGTTCAGGAGAGAGTCCAGGGCTAACACTTGGAGAATTTTTGAGGTTGGAACGATATACAGTCGTTAATTTCGTTCTGATTTAAAACATTGTCGTGTGTCTAACTTGCACTGTGCACTGAGGCTGCAAAGACCAGAAACCCCCAATCCCTGTCCCAGATGCTGGATGCTAGGGGAAAGCAGACAAAGTCGTGTGTCAGCCAAGTGCTGGGGGCACCAAGGTGCAAAGGGGACAGTAAGGACTCACATCTCCTGTCAGAAGGGGCAGCAGTAGAGAGAACCCGGCAGTGCCCTTGAGATGTCCTAAAAAAGAGTGGTGTTTGTGGAGGTCGAGGGCCAGGGTGAAGCCTTCCAGACAGAGCAGGGGCAGGAGCCCCCCGACCACAAAGGGCCTTAGCTGGGAGTTTGGTTTCTGAGCGAGGTGTCATTTGCCACGAGTCAAAGGCTTTTAGAGTTGCTTCAAACGACACTACACAAGTAAAGCGAATCATCCTACAAATGAAGGAAGGAATCCGTTCTCTGAGGCGCCGGGCATTATTTGCCTGACTTGCACAGGTATTTCCGATCCGTTACAATCCCCCACTTTTATCTTGTTTGCTGCCCTGTGACAGTTATTATAAGTCCACTGGGACCACCACCAAGTTTCCATTAGCTTTCCTCACTTTTTTATGGCCTGGCTGAGGCTCCTCCCAAACGGCAAAGAGTTAACTTGTCATCAAACCTATGAAATCACAATGATACGTGAAAGATTCTCTTCGAGCAGTGAAAAATCCTGACTGCTGCTCGCTCGTCTAAGGGACAGTTTCTAGTCGTCTACCGCAAATACGTGTTACAAGGACTGGTCTACGAAACGTCAACTTGACGATGGTGGGTCCAGCTCCCAGATCCATTATGGCGTTGGCCTTTCTTCCCTAACGAGTTTGGCAGATTCCTTCTTTGTAGTCCTTCATGCTGATTAAAACCTATTTACTTATACTTTTCACATGGGTAAAGATCATTGAAGAGAGGGCTGTAAGTTCTATATTCTTTATAATAACCGTAAGTGACTTTCTTCAAGCTGTTTTGACAGCCGAAGGTCATCTTAATCTTGATAAGTTTGTCATAAAGAATGGAATGTGCTCCATTTTGGAAATGGAATCATTTTGGCAGGAAGAGACAGGAGAGACCCCAAACCACCTAACAACGGGATACCAACAGGACATCTATTCCGCTTCTCTGAAGCCCCCTTGGTTTTCATTCGAGGCATAAATCGGAACCTTATATCTTTCTTTGGAGGAGGAAGTAGTTCAGACAGGGGGGAAAAAAAAAGAAAAAGACCGGTGTCGCCACCTCACTGGGAAAAGACCAGAAGGTTCGGGAAGAAGACGTGACATTTACTGATTACAGCTTCAGACAGATTCTTCTCTTATTTGGACAGCAAATAGTTAATATAGTATGTGGAAACCGTGATGGGGAGCCCCCACCCCACCGACCAGCACTAAAAGAACATACGCCCATAAATCCTGCCCTGGCACTTCTTCGTGATCACAGAAGAGTCAAGCTGGGGACAGTGACAGAATGTCCAGTTCTTCTCAAGTGCACCAGCCTACTTTGCACCTTTCTGTGACACCCCGTCCTCATCCCCGCACTATCAACATGCAGACGCTGCTTTCCACATATCACAACTTTAAACTCAAAAATTCTGCCTACAATAGTCCAGTAAATTTTCACAGGTCCTCAGTGTAACTCTCTCTCTTTTTTTTTTCCCGTACCTTGTCTATGGCACACGTGAGCAGACCTCTCCTAGCCCCCAGACAATCCACCCTTTTCTCCTAAGCGGAATGTGTAATTTTATTTTTTTTTAATTTTTTTTAATCTTTATTTATTTTTGAGAGAGAGAGACAGTAAGAGCAGAGGAGGAACAGAGAGAGAGGGAGACACAGAATCCGAAGCAGGCTCCAGGCTCCGAGCTGTCAGCAGAGAGCCCCACGCGAGGCTCAAACCCATGAACTGTGCGATCACGACCTGAGCCAAAGTCAGACGCTTAACCGACTGAGCCACCCAGGCGCCCCCAGAATGCGTAATTTTAAAAAGATTCATTGGGGTGCCTAGGTGGCTCAGTCGGTTAAGTGTCCAACTTTGGCTCAGGTCATGATCTCGTGGTTCACGAGTTCGAGCCCCGCATCAGGCTCTGTGCTGACAGCTCAGAGCCTGGAGCCTGCTTCCGATTCTGTGTCTCCCTCTCTCTCTGACCCTCCCCCCATTCATGCTCTGTCTCTCTCTGTCTCAAAAATAAATAAACATTAAAAAAAATTTAAAAAAAAAAAAAAAAAGATTCATTGAGCGGAAGGTTAAAGGTACTAACGTCTGAGTAGTTTCAGGACCAGAATGATTGTCCCTAAACCTAGACAGTGTTTGTATGTTTATAGTGTTTAACGACGTGGAGAAATAATTGATTTGTTTAGTGGGAAAATACATGAGGTTCATAGCGCATAATGTCAAGGATGTAAAAATGCATAGAAAAGCAGCTAGAAAGAAAGGGATGCTTACATAAATTATAAGGATAATAAAAAAATGCAATCAGAGCAAACATTCACTGAGCACTTATTGATGCCAGGCCGCATTCTGAGAAATTTGTATGTATTGATTCACTTAACACTCACTGCGCCCTTTCCAGGTGGGTAACATCGCCAGCTTTGTTTTACACACAGGGAAACCAAGGCACAGAGAGGTTTAGTAACTTGCCCTAATCAAAGAGCTAGTAACTGTCAGAGCCGCCATTCAACCCCGGCATTGCCTCCTCAGAAATGTTATGCCATCTCTGTACTGATCGTAAGGTCTTATTTTCGCATCCCAGGAGTTACTGCCAATGACCTTGGTTCTGGTAACCATCTAATTAGAAGGAGTGGCTACAAGTGATTTGCTCCAAAACCAATCCCATTATGGGAGCAGATGGTGTCCCAAACCATACTGCTTGATATTCGTTAATTCCATACAGTCTTTAAAACTGTGTGAGTCAGGGGGCACCTGCGTCGCTCCGTCAGTTAAGCATCTGACTCTTGGTTTCAGCTCAGGTCATTATCTGGTGGTTGGTGAGCCCCGCGTCGGGCTCTGTGCTGACAGCTCAGAGCCTGGAGCCTGCTTCAGATTCTGTGTCTCCCTCTCTCTCTGCTCTTCCCCCACTCATGCTCTGTGTCTCTCTCTTTCTCTCTCAGAAATAAATAATCATTAAAAAAAAAAAAATCTTTAAAAAAAGGTAAACTTTTAATTGCGGTATGTTGAGATTTTCCTGTGGCTTTTCTAGTTAAAACCGTCACTTTGAGTCTCTTTGAATATCAGCCGGAATAACATTAGCCACTTCTTCTCTTAGTGTTTCTGTCACCCATTAGTTAATGTGTTTGTGTCAGGTCCAGAACTGTTCTCAAAGGTGAGGCCTGGCCTCCGTCTCTTTGGGATGGATTGGTCATCTCTTTAGGTGAGAGACTGGGTTTGGCTCCTTGATGGAACCCTGCCAGCCACATGATCGATCTGCCAGGCATGGGAACACGGCATGGTAGAAGAGATTCACCCCCTGCCTTTGCCAGAGATGAGAAGCTTGAGCTATCAGCTGCCTGGCTTTTTATCAGAGGCGTGCTTGGGAAATGGTATTTCTGGAGGACTTTTGGAAGACGCTGCGGTCTGTCTGTTCCTCTGGAACGGTGCACTCTTTCGAGGGACACTGGTGCTGTACAGAGCAACTTGCCACTGCGGGACACCGTCCTCTTACCTGGGGCGCCTTCCAGGGAGCTCACAGGAGAGGGTCCTCTGGGCTCAGTAACTTCTGTGCGCTCCTTTTACACTTTCACACGGTGATTTTTGGTGTAGCGCTCACAGCTCCGAGCTAGGGGACCTGCAAGCTTGTCTTCCCCTAGAAGGTAGCAAGTGTGGTTCTGTGATGAGTCCTGGGAGGGCAGGAACCACATCCTGTTCGTCCGAGTCCCAAACGCCAGACTTCGCACTTCCCGTTATTGAATGCATTTCTAAGTAACGATAACATTTTGAAGTTCCTCACTTCGTTTTCTGTGCGGCTGCCCTCAGAGAATGAAAATACATTTTCAAGGCACATCCTAGGCCTGCGTGTTTTCCCCTTTTTGCTTCGGTTCACAAGAAGCTCTAAAACCAATAAACAGCTCAGCTCCAATAATCGTACGATGCCCGGACCACACACCCACTGCCTAACTAGATCTTGACTTTTATTCAGTCTCTGTCTTCCACGATCCTGACTTCTGTCGATCTAATCTTTCAGTTCTACTAAAAGCTAAACTTCTTCAAGTCCTTTGCTGAAAACCTCTGTCTTCCGGAACAGACATACAGATTAGGAGGCAAACGTAAATAATGACCCCCCGCCAGCGTGTTCTAAGACCAAAGGGATCTAGACTTAAAATAGACACATACATAGACACATGTATTCCTACCTTATCTTTCTCAATTAAAACACTCCAGGAAATAGTCTTATCTCTTTGAGGAAAGCAGAACACAAAATCCTCACTCTCCTTTGCCACTCAGCAACAACCCGTGGCTTATAGACTGAGGGTTTCAATTTCTTATCATTTCGGCACCTAGTAAGAGCTTAAGCTGATTTACCACGTTGATGAAATGTAAGTAGCTTCACAAAGAGAGTTTAGAAAGATGTGTGTCTGCTGCAGCTTGACGCTCTGGGAGGGTCAGAGCCATGTTGGGGTTCGTGGAGGAACAGGAAGTATGGGAGCACTGAGTGTAGGCGTCTGTCCCACCTGTTTCGGGCGCTGGTATGGTGGCAAGGGCTGCACTTGTGAGCTTACGCGAAGCGCCTTCGGGATGCTTTGCGGAATTGTGTTTCGCTTGCTCACTTTTAAGGTTGACCTACAGGCTGACAGCCATCAAAAGTCATTAATCTGTTTCACCTTTGCAAATTTTTTCAATATGATAGATGGCAGTTAGCCTGCAGAAGCCCATTCGACCCCCATGATAGAGCTGTGTCGTGAAAATTATGGTTGGTGGGCGGAGGGCTGGGGTGTCATTTGTCCCCCCAAGAAGGAAAGGGCGTGATTCGCGCACACCCCCGACCCTATGCCCGCAGAAAGCGCTGGTCCCCTCCTTTCCCCAGATTCCTGACGCCCCCTGCATGGCCGTGTGGGTGTGGCCAGGCCAGTTGTGTGGAGGGCCACCTACAGGTGTGCATCAAGGGTGTGGTTTTTTTTTACTGTTTCAGCTTATTGGACAGCAGTTTACCAATATTATACATTTTACAATCCTTCTTTTTTTTGTTTGTTTCCTTTAAATCCAAGTTAGTTCATGTATAGTGTAATGATTTCAGGAATAGAATTTAGTGGTTCATGTCTTACACATGACACCCAGTGCTCATCCCAACAAGTGTCCTCCTTAATACCCGTCACCCCTTTAGCCCATCCCCCACCCAGCACCCCTCGGGCAACCCTCAGTTTGTTCTCTGTATTTATGAGTCTCTTATGGTTTGTCCCCCTCTCTATTTTTATATTATTTTTGCTCCCCTTCCCTTATGTTCATCTGTTTTGTATCTTAAATTCCACATACGAGTGAAGTCATAGGGTATTTGTCTTTCTCTGACTTATTTCACTTAGCATAATTCCCTCTAGTTCCATCCACGTTGTTGCAAATGGCAAGGTTTCGTTCTCTTTGATTGCTGAGTAATGTTCCGTTGTACATATATGTCGCATCTTCTTTATCCATTCCTCAGTCGATGGACATTTGAGCTCTTTCCATACTTTGACTATTATCGATAGTGCTGCTATATAGACACCGGGGTGCATGTGACCCTTCGAATTAGCACTCCTGTATCCCTTGGATAAATACCTAGTAGTGCAATTGCTGGGTTGTAGGGTAGCTCTGTTTTTAATTTTTTGAGGAACGTCCATACTGTTTTCCAGAGCGGCTGCACCAGTTGGCATTCCCACACAATACTTCTAAAGGAACTTTTTTGTTTTTATTTATTTTTTTTATTTTTTAATGTTTATTTCTTTTGAGAGAGAGAGAGAGAGCATGAGTGGGAGAGGGGCAGAGAGAGAATCCCAAGCAGATTCCACGGTGTCCGCGTAGAGCCCAACATGGGCTCAAACTCACGAACCGTGAGATCACGACCTGAGCCGAAATCCAGAGTCAGAGGCTTAACCAACTAAGCCACCCAGGAGTCCCAAGGAACTTTTATTTTGAAAGCAAAAGACAGCTAATCAGTGCAAGGCAGAATGGTGCAGTAGTGAGTACACTGAATTGGGACATTTGTACTAGAAGCTTTGCCTCTGCCACAGAGCAAACCCCTGTACCTCTTAGGTGGGGTGATGCCCCCTGGTCCTGTTAGTTTGAAGCCTCTGTATTTCTCAACTGGATCTGGATTGGTGTTTTATAAAGTCAGAATGAAAAATTTAAGAATGGTCTTTTGTATGAGAAAGGACAACTCCAGCCATTTATGAGAAATGTTGTAAAACCTAGCAGGTACTGCCCTAAGATTGAAGCTTTCCTCTTAGCATTTTGTTAAATAGTTTTCTTTCCTGGAAATGATTAGAGGTGGTGAGGATTTCCTGCTGATCAAACTACATGGAGATTGGCATGTCCCAGGGCGGCTCCTCGAGTGTCCTTGCCACTACATGTAGGACCCTCACACTGGAGACCAGCTGTGCTCTCTGTCCTGTGGGCACATATAGATCAGCCACGAGATGGGAAGAGAAGGCTCTTCCTCGGTGTATTACATAATGCACCAGGGGATCATCCGTTTTATTTATGAGGAAATCATTGCTTCCAGTGGATTGTGGCTTTGCTTGGTTCCAGACTCAAATCCTTCATGTAGTGTAGGGAGGGAACAGTAGAGACTTGGAGAACGATACTAGGATTTAAGTGAAGGGCAAAGCAGGCCAAGGTCAGTCAGCGGACATCTCTAAGATAAACAGTGCTGAGTTTGTGGGAAGCAGTTCAGAAAAATCTGATCAAAAGAGCTCAGTTAATATTTACATAGTGGAGAATTAAATTCATTGCCCTGGGCGGGATACGGGCAGCAGAACGTATAGGACCACCTGGAATTTAGAGTAGGGGGCACTGAGGAATAATATAGAGACCCTTGAAAAGCTGAGAGCTCTTTCCCTCTGAGCGCAGGTAGCACCAAGGGCTGGCTGGCTGACCTGGGAGGTCAGGCTGAACGTGGAGTTGCCTCAGCCCGATTGTGATGGATGAGAACAAATTAGCCAGGCGACAGGGGACAGGAAGGCAGCAAGCATAAAGCGTCAAGGCATGAGAAAGCATTGCTAACGTTCTATGTTAACAGTGATCACGTGTGCAAGCAACAAGATTCAGAAGAGTGTGAGCAATGACACTGGGCAGGAAGGCAACACCCAAGTCATGCGAGGCCCTGGGGGAAGGTTCGGAGTCAGCGCTTTATTCTGCAGGGCCTGGGGATTTGAAGCAGAGCAATAAATATCATGATTGTGTTCACATTTTAGAAAGATCACTCAGGCAGCAGTCCGGAGGGTGGAATAGAGAGAAGAGAGATTAGACGCGCGAAGGCCTAGTAGGGAGGTGATAGTTGTCACAAAGGCAAATACACGCGTCTAGGCTGAGGTCTAGGGCGATGAGAGGAGGCAGCCGGTGGGTCGAGTGACCTGGGCTGTATGAACAGGAGACGGGAGGAGAGATTCAAGAAGGGCTCACGCTTCTGACCCCTTCCTCCCTTAGGTCTGTTTGTCTTTTACGTAGATAAGCAGTGCAAAGAGGAGCAAAGAGCTTTACAAGGAAGATAACTGTGTTGGGAGAGCCCAAGACCACCCTCAGGCTCCATGAAACACCAGAGTCACAGACTCTGCAAACAGTCCCACTCAGGGCTGTGGTTTATGACAAGGGACACAAACACAGTTCGCAGAGGGAAAAGGCACATGTAGTCAAGTCCCGAGGACTCCAGCCACGAGCTTCCAAGAGTCCTCTTCCAGTGGAGTCACACTGGACGTGTTTAATCCCTCCAGCATCGAGCTGTGACAGCACGTGTGACATGTGGTCTGCCAGGGAAGCTCATTAGACACTCGGCGCCTGGGGTTTTTTTCTGGGGGCCAGCCGCATAGGTACCCTCTGCCTGGCATGTACCGAATTCCAGACTCCAAAAAAAGAAAGCAGGTGCTCGGGGTAAACCGTGTTGCGAGCCACCGTGAGGAGTCAGAGAATGGCAGGGACCCTCCCCAGATCCCAAGTTCCAGACCCCAGCCTTGTAAGCAGGCCTAAAGGTGGCATTCCCGGGCCTGCCGTGTCAACCGTTTTCTGCACGGTAACGAATTGAGCTTCGAACACGTTGAGTGAAGCATTTGTTGTTAGTTCAAGTGAAGACGTTCACTGGACAACTGGGCATCGGATCTAGGGTACAATAAAGAAATCTGTGCCCTGAATTCAAGATTCTGGAGTCATTAACACTTCAAAATAGTTATTAAAACCAAGGTCAGAGAGTGAGAAAGCCCAGCGTTGTGTTTCTGCAAATCATCATGCTACAGGTCCAGTTGTCCCAATACATAAACGAGAAAACGGAGGCCCCTCAACGTGCCGTGGGTGCACGGTCTTCTGTTTCACGTCTGTCTTTCCGCGATGCTCTTCCCGTCATACCACACCGTCTCTCAAAATGCAGAGTCATACGTTGTCCATAAATAAACAAAATGGCATTTCGATTCTAAAGCAGACCCTTTGTAAGTTTGCTTCACGCAAGCCTGATTCTTGGAACCTGAAAAGTCAAGTTGGTCACCTCCAGGCCTCCACCTGGAAGGAATTTCTCAACATAGACCCGAGCAGCCTCTGGGCCAGTGACTCATGTCCGGTCAACCTGGGTTATCAATAAATTACTAAGACCTATTTCTCCTCTTTACTCTCGTGTCTGTTCAATAAACATTTATGTTTCCAGGCACTCTGTTAGCCATACTTAATATCCTGGGCCAGCAGCGAGATAAATAAGCGTGATACACAGGTTAGGAGTATGTTGGGGGCAAGAGTGAGCAGGGCGACCCCCTGGATATGGGAAATGAAGATAAGTCAAACTGAAAACAAGTTAATGATTTGCCTGAAGCCCCGATAAAGGATAAGGTGGAACTTGAAGACTGTAAAATGAGGCTGCTGCATATTTATTCAGTTTTGGATTTCATTCTTGGGTGGCCTAAAACTTGGATAGAGCAGAACGAGAAAGCAGTGGAGACTGTTGTTCTGCGAGATATCCGTTGACTTCAATGCACGTCACTTGGCTTTGGTTCTCGGAAGTAACCTTGCGGCCTAAAACCTTCACCTTCTCTGATGTCCACCCTGGCCTTCTTAGGGCTAGATTGGATGCATTTACCTGTGTCTGCTACTTTTTGTGTGGTTATTAACCGGCAACGTCGCATGACTCTAGGTTGTCTCCAGGGATACCATAAAGTACATACAAAATCAG
The DNA here is from genome assembly GCF_023721935.1 of Panthera uncia. Taxonomy (NCBI): domain Eukaryota; kingdom Metazoa; phylum Chordata; class Mammalia; order Carnivora; family Felidae; genus Panthera; species Panthera uncia. The sequence goes on from NW_026057580.1 coordinate 104,104,575, forward strand.
ACTTAATGGTAGAATGTCGATTCGAAACCAGGCTGCAGTCACCTGTAGAATCTCAACATAGATCCGAAAAAACAATCAAAATACTTCCCTCTCGAATCTTTATTCCTATCTGAGCTTCATTTGCTGTCTCATTTGTCTTCAAAACAGTCTTTGTTCCTTCAGCTCTCCAACACGATTAGCTGACACTGTGCAGCATAGCCTAGGAAGAAGGCTGAATATTTTGTAAGATGAGTAATCCAGTTAAACGCCCATCTCTCTTTTCTTTTATATTTTACCAACAAATATGTCTTATGCAGATGTAAGAGCAATTTGCTTATTTCCCTGTTCAAACTTTTGTGCTTTGAGCATCGCATGTTTGCTTTCCATGAAGCAAGCCAAAAATAATATTGACAAATTCATGAAGCCTTCCATTTAATACTGTTGCAAGCTTATGCAAATGTAGTTAGACATTGAAGCAAGTAGGATTAAACACCCCAAGTCAAGAATGGGAAGGGGGAAGTCACAGCAGCCGTCATATTATATTATCTGGCCTCAAATTGAAAATTAATGAAGTATTTGAAAAGATACCTTTAAAACCAAAGATCTGAATGTGTTCCGGGTTTTTTGTTGTTTTTGTTGTTGTTGTCCAAGAGGGCAATAATTTGAATAAAGCACAGCATAATATTACAGTTGCTGCAAGGAGTTGTGACATTTTGAGGAGTTTAAACAATAATCAGTATGTCTTTGTCATGAATCTTTCCACTGGGACCAGACCACTCCTGGATGAACTCACAGATCAAGAGTTTCTCAAAATACATAATCAAATTGTTTGTCTTAAAAATATACTGTTTTAAAGTCTTGGAAAATGAAAGAATGAAAAGAAGGTTAATTTTTGGCAAAAATCGTCAATTTGAGGAGTTGTCTTTGTTAAAAAACACTTTTCACTTACGGACTTCACCTCCAAAAAATTTGCTTTGTTTTCATAAATCTAAAATGTTTCTCTTTATGCCATTTCTTAAATTCCTGATAAATTCCCTTGAAGTGTTAAATTGTTTTTAACTTGGAAAAAGGGGGTTGATATTTTTTTTCAATTGAATGAAAATTGGTTTAATACTCACCACTCTCCAACAACAACAACAACAAAAAAGTAAAATATTAAACCAAATCATAGCTTATAACTTTTGAAGATAGCAAATGTTTGCTAATCCTGAGGAGTGTGTTAACATTCTTAAATGACCTCCTGCACATTTGTTTACAGTTTTGTACCTTTGATGTGACTTAATAGGAGCGTCTGAAATGCCACTCCCGGCGAACACCAAGGACAGGTCAGCCAAAGAAAGAGATTTTCAGGCAAGCGAATGAGCCTGCAGGGGACCCGGGCCCCTGGCAGCTTCTGATTGCCTTCCCACCCCCTTCCAGCACCTTCCATCTCCAGGGCAAGCGCAGGGGCATACGACAGAGTCACCCGTAGCCAGTGAGGGCTGGCACTCCCTCTCAGAACTCTGCGTTAGTTGCAAATGAGAGCAGCTCAACTCAAACTTAGGCCAAAGGGGGGAAGAAACTGACCCAAATGACAAAAACTTCTAGCGTTGTCTGGCTCTAGGCACAGCTGAGGTCAGGGTTCTGGCTTTTGCTGTCCGTTTCTCAGCCTGGCCTCCCTCGGACGGATGCCCTGCCTATCACGGAGTGACCTACTTCACGCTTAAAACTCACTGTCTCGGAGGAAGAGGAATCTTCTCTGTCCTACCAACTGCATCTCAGGGTTCAGGAATCCCCTGACAGGCCCCGTTTGCCTCATGTCCCAGCCCTGACCCCATCACTGCGGGCAAGGCAGAGGCAGACCCACCTACACCACGTGAGGTAGCCTCTGCGGTTACAGGAAAACCAGGATAAGAGTGCTTGTCAGGCAAAAACCCCAAAGGCTGTGTCTAGTCCGTGGAGCAGGTGAATCAAGCACCTCCCATAGTCGAAAACTATGATCTGTTTATTATCTGTTATTGTCTGTTAATTTTTGTAAACATTTATTCATTTTTGAGAGACAGAGAGAGACAGAGCATGAGCGGGGGAGGGGCAGAGACAGAGGGAGACACAGAATCCGAAGCAGGCTCCAGGCTCCGAGCCGTCAGCACAGAGCCCGGTGCGGGGCTCGAACCCATGAACCATGAGGTCATGACCTGAGCCAGAGTCAGATGCTCAACCAGCTGAGCCACCCAGGCGCCCCTTATCTGTTTAGTTATAGGCAGAGGTTGACGGATATGAAATACAAAGTCCTTTAAAAGCCCGACACTCAATGGATTCTGCCCATAGGAACTCATTTTCTACTTCAAAAAGAAGTCCCCATACTCATGAAGGTTGGATAGCTTTTTTTTTTTTTTTAATAATGATTTGCCTTAAAAAGAACCACAGAAAAAGTGGGTCGATCCTTAGTCTGTTGCTGGCCCTTCCAAAAAGTCAGCTGCCAGAGTGCATCTTTGTTGGGATGATTGAGGACCCCCAGCCCCCTAAGGTGTGTCCTCTCAAACTTAAGGTTTGTCATCTTATTCCCACAAAATTCCTACCTCTGTTCCTCTCCTTCCCTTCCTGCTCCGCATTACATATGCATATGTATACACATGTTACAGCAGTGTATGTAGGTCTCCATAGTACATTTGAGTGTTAAAAGTGTAGCAATTTCATGATTATAAAGTCAACTTCTATTAGTTTGAGCACTTACACATATCACACACGAATCCTTTTTTTTAAATCACAATTTTTGGGGGGCACCTGGGTGGCTCAGTCGGTTGAGTGTCTGACGTCAGCTCAGGTCATGATCTCGCGGTTTGTGAGTTCGAGCCCCGCGTCAGGCTCTGTGCTGACAGCTCAGAGCCTGGAGCCTGCTTCGGATTCTGGGTCTCCCTCTCTCTCTCTCTCCCCCCACCTCTGCTCATGCTCTGTCTCTCTCTGTCTTAAAAATAAATAAACATTAAAAAAAATAAAATCACAATTTTTTTAGGTTCCTAAAGAATATGTGACAGCTTATCCCCTGCTAACACTGGAAATAAGATCGCATGTTAAACTTGAGTTACGTAAGTGACTGTATATGGCAGCACATATCCGCAGGTACTTGGGGAGGGAAATCTCTCAAACCCAGTGACCCAGGCCCACCATGTGGTCTCACTTCTTCTCCAGGAATTGGAACCTCGTGGCAGTCTGGCAGCTTGGCGTCCCCTTTAATTCCTTTCTTTCTGCTGTTGCACAGACCCCAGCCACGTGAACTCTGATTGTGTCCCATGGATTGCACGTGGGCTCCAGTGCCTGGGAACAGTGGATGGTTATTTCTGATGGCACGTTTGCAATTTTTGGTGAGGTTCTAAGGGACTTCCACGTAGCATTGAAAAACAAGTTTACTCTCAGGCATGGCTGCATAAAAGAGGTGATTGATGCTAACCAGATAACACAGTCCTGATTCACTCCACTGGCAGCGGAGGAGGCTTCTGGGTAAACAAACCAGGATAACAGCTAGAATGCAGATCTCATAGCAGTGCCGTGTGTTTGATCAGATCACAAGATGACAAAAGAAAGTTTATGCTGTCCCCCTGTCTGTGGCAACAGAGGCATGACCGACCGCCTGAACCCGCCGAAGTTAAAAAGCCACATTGTGACTTTGCGGGGCGCCGATGCCTTGTGCCTAGTGACCCATTAAGGGGAACTTGAGCCAAGATCTTATCTTGGATGAAGATGGAGACACCTCAGGATTTTCCAGTATCGTTTTTCACTTTTATTCTTGGATGTGGTTAGTAACGCTACCGGGGCTTTCAAATCCTGAGGCATTTCCTCATGGCTCCAAGTAGCTGCTGCAGATCAGTTTCTTGAACTGAGGATTCAGTTACAACGTCCATATGCTTCCCAGCCCACTCTCTGACCTTTGTTCTTTTTCAGGACTTTTTCAGGCTTTTAATGTTTCCATTCGCTAATCCCAGGAGACTCTGTCAATACTCTGAGTATACAGCCCAAGTTATTTCTTTCAAAAGTTAACTCGAAATTTCTTAAGCTTCTTGGGAATTGCGTAAATTTTTTAACTTAAAAATCATTTACTTACAACGTTAAGACAGTGAAACTGGACAGAACAGGAACGCTAGAACTTCAAGGACGGTCTTCCGTAGGCCAGAAAGTAACCACTTTCCCCCCACACTTAGCATTGTCAACAGTGATACATTCATGGTTTGGACCATCAGTATCCTTAAGAATGACATCAATACTTGTCCACAGCCTTATTTCTTTTGAACTCGGCTCGGTTTCTTTGAAGCAGTGATCATGGTATGCAGCTTTGATTCCTTTCCTGTGGACTTGTGCCAGTGTGCCTGATTTCATTAAATTTTTGGAAAGGACTAAAACTATGGTATCGTTTTATTGCAGTCCTTGCATCAATCATAATTTGGGATGGTCTTGGTGAAAGACAAGGAATTCAGACGGGGATGCCGGGAAAGGCGGGGCTGGTGGCAGGGGGCTTGTGGCGGGGGGTGGGGGGGGGGGTATGGGGTACATTGAGTACTAACTTCATATTTTAAGTTCAGCCACCTCTGCCCTTTGATATTTTCACTGTGGCTTCCTTCCAAAATGACTGCAGTCATAAGGTCCAAACCCAGGTACATGGAGATCACACTGGTCTTACTTAGGTCCTTTTCTTTTGTACCCCCCACGGGGCTCCCCTGGCCCTCCCGGTTGTACAGCCAGGACGAGTATATGGTAGGGTGAAGAACGACCGAGTTGCTCTCTTGCTGGCACGATAGGCCAGAGGACTTTAAGATGTTGGCCATTCGTGGCAAACGTTAAATACAAAATCCATACAGTAGATTGATTCTGCCTTACTCTGGGCTTTTGCCCTTTACTACTCCTCACCCTTGATCAAATCCACCATTATATTGTTCTCCTGTTGCAGTCCCTTACCCTGGATTTGTAACTTTGATTTCTCCTTTAGGAAAGTGCCCTTTCCATTGTTAGCTAAACCACTGCCCTGTACCGACTGCCCTTCTTCCAGCAGGTCCCACTGTTTCCTGAGTAAGCCCCATGTGTCCTTGGTTCTATTTAACTGCCTGCCCAGGGATCACTTCCCTCCTAAGGTCCCTCTGGTGACCCTCCTCGTCTCAGAGCCAGTCAAGGCCTTTGGGGCCACTTGCCAGACTACCCTACATGACAAAGGGGGCCACATCTGAAAGGACAGTTGCAAATAATCATTCCAACTGCCATTTCAGACTTCTGAGATCATAGATCCCTCAACAAGTCCCACTGATACCTGAACGTGCCACAGAAGCTTTGTCTTCTATTTCGGTACCTAGAAGAACACCACCTCTCAAACATTAAGTGCCCCACTTGCACTGACAGGACCTGGTTCTCTTGATTCTTAGCAAGAGCGTCATTCTTTCAGCCCTTGAATGACGTATGGACAGATAGACTCACCACCTCTGGCCCAAGTGGACCAGAAAGTCATACCCTTGGGTACAAGAAGATGTCACATCTCCAAGAACTGAGGTGCTTTCCCAATTATAATCAGATTCCAAGTAAAACTTTTATCTAGAAGCCCCAAATTAGGTTTTACGAATTAGAATCTATGAATTTGTATTCTTCAAACTTTAACTGTATGAAATAAAATCTATGAAGTCGTTTCTAAGAAAAAAGAATACTCTAGGGGCGCCTGGGTGGCTCAGTCGGTTGAGGGCCCTACTTTGGCTCAGGTCACAATCTCGCGGTCTGTGAGCTCGAGCCCCGAGTCGGGCTCTGTGCTGACAGCTCGGAGCCTGGAGCCTGTTTCAGATTCTGTGTCTCCCTCTCTCTGACCCTCCCCCGTTCATGCTCTGTCTCTCTCTCTCTCTCTCTCTCTCTCTCTGTCAAAAATAAACATTAAGAAAAAAAATTTTTTTAAAAAAGAAAGAACACTATAAATTAGCATACTACCATTTATATTTAAATCTCTCTTAACCTGAGAATGATTCTCCCCTAGCAGTCCCCCAAAACATGGAGAATATACCAGGTCAATGCCCTTTTGAAAAATGGGTTTATTGTGATTCCAGTTATCAGGATTTCACTACTATCACCAGCCTCTCTCATTCAGTTGATAGGTGCACTTCGCTAGTTACAAAATGTTTTTGGTGTCGTTGGGGAAGGTTGTAGAATACCCACATTCTTCTCAAGTCCTCTTTTAAAATGGAGGTCAACAAATATTGTCAAGGGCCAGATGGTAAGGACTTTAGACTGCACAGCCTCTGTCCTAAGTATTCAACCCTGCCATAGTGCAGAAGCAGCCATAGGCCATATATAAACAAATGAGTGGTGCTGTATTCCAATAAAACTTTATTTACAAAAATAGGTGGCCTGCTAGATTTGGCATGTGGGCCATTGTTTCTCAACCTGTGATTTATAAGAAGAGAGGTCCATGCAATTTTATGTTTAGGTAATAAATATATAAAACTGTCTCCGGACCCCCTAGCCTCTTTCCCATTGGGAACTGTTTTCACTTTCCCAACGTCCCCCAAGTCCTGGTGAGAATGAAATGCAAAGGACCTGAGGCAGAGAGCCAGTCCTTGCCCTTTCCCCCACGGAAATCCCCACTGACTACAGGGAAGGGAAACAGCTGTTCTGGAAGCCAGCAACTCCCCCCACCCACCCACCAGTCCCAGTGAATTTAGAGAAATCAGAACCCTGCTTCACTCACTTGCCTCAGCTCTTAAACATAACCACATATGAAACAAATGTTTGCAGTCTTGCCTCATCCGCCACTAGATGTAAGTGCTTGAAATTAAATTTTCACGTAAGCACCAGATTTACTCTTCGCCTACAGAAACTTACATTACAATAGGCGTGATGGTTGGGGCGGGGATAGAAGGAGGAGGAAGGAGAAGTAGGATTGTCGTGGAAATGGGACAGCAAACTAACCTGGGAGACAGGTGGTGCCAATCAAACTGCCGGCAGAAAGTGCATCTACATTGACAATTTGTTATTTATATATAAGTATATGAAAAATCCAGATTCTATTGGCTTGGTTTCTGTGGGAAAATAGCTAATGGGCTGATGGTATCACTGTACTTCAACAGGCTAGAGAATTACTCAGAGGCTTGTCGGATGCCTGAGCCACATATTTATTTGAGAATGTCCCATCGTGAGAAGCTCTCATTCACCAAGGTCACCGAGAGGGCGGCTGACAGGCACACTGAACTTCAAATGGCTCTTGCTGCTTTGTCGGTAGCAGAGCAACGTGCAAGGAGCTGACTTACCAAAAAAAGAACAGTTCGAAGGAAACCGACTTGTTCTGAATGAGAAAAGGAGATAACTAGGCAGTAACTAGAGAATCCTCTTTTTTTTTTCATATTGGTTTTCAGTTTATAAGCTGAAACATAAATGTGTGTTGCTTTATTCCTGTTTTTATAATTTTCTTTTTAAAAAGTACATGTATTAATCTACATTATAAGTATAAGATTTCTCATGCTCCCTTCTAAAGATTGCCAACGTTTTACACACGCACACACACACACACAAGTTCCTATATGTATTTCACATGTTAATCAGTGGGTGGAACCTTGACTCTGGGTTTAAGAAAGTGAAATTAGTTTTTAGCCCCTGTATTGTACCGTTGGACCTTTAATTTCATTCTTGGGCTACATATTTTCTGTCACTATACGTAAAACACCATGTTTCCAATAACCTTACCTTGTAGGTAGAGTGAGTAGCATAATGGTAACCTTGAAAACCTCCATCAGCCTATAAAATTCATATTCACATTTATAACATAATAGCTCATCCAGCGACCTATAACATTCTTCAAAGTAAATTGCATTCTAGTAAAGACAGAATAAGAGGGACCAGATTTACCCTCCCATTTGAAACAAGTAAAAAACTAGACAAAGTATTTGAGAAGATAACACGCAAGACTTCAGATATCAGGCAGCAAAAGATAATTGATCCCTGAGAAATGGGAAACTAACAAGGTGAGGCCTACAAGTGGCCTCCACTGCTGCCTGGAGGAAAGGTTCCATGGTGCTGTGAAACCACAGCAAACCCAGAAGAGTTCAGCTGTCCGCCTGAGTTGAAGACATGGGGTCCAGGGAAAGCAAGGCATCTAGAGCTTGCAGAGCAGATACTAGAGAAGAAGGGGCCGTACAGAGCGAAAGAGAGAGCTCCGAAGGGCCACAGAGGGGCCTCCTTGGGTTTTCAAGCGATCGGTGCATGTGTGTAGAGAAGCTACCTGAAGACAGAGACAGGATCACCCAAAAGAATTGGAGGGACCAGTGCGTGGCTCCCACAGAGGGTCAGGAAGAGGCACCAGCCTCATAATCAGGGGACACTGGTTAGAATAGTAAGAAAGATCTTGCCTCACGAAGGGAAAAATTCATCCTAGACTAGATACAGTTCCAGTCCTACCCAACAACACTATAAAACAAAATCCTAGAAGATCAAATTGTTTCTAAGTAACTAAATGTATCCCAGAACAGAGTACCAAAATGCAAAAATATCCAGTCCCCAGGAAGATGAAATATCTGACATGGAGTCCAAAATTACCAGGCACACAGGCAGGCAGGAAAATATAACCTATAATGAGAAAAGTCAATCAAAATTAACCTTTAAATGACACAGATAATAGAATTAGTAGACAGGGACATTAAAACAGTTATGATAATCTATATGTTCAAGAGAGCAATGGAAAGACTTACATGTTAAGTGGAGACAGAAGACATAAAAATGACAAATCAAACTTCTAGTGATGAAAACTGTAAATACGTTTGAGATGAAAAAATAACTCATTGGATATTACAGAAGAAAAGGTTAGTTAACTTGAAGATATAACAATACAGACTATCGAAAATGAAACAAAAAAGGCTTAAAAAATGAAAAGAGCATCATTAAGAAGTAATGGGCAGAGGCACCTGTGTGGCTTAGTCGGTTAAGCGTCCAACTTCAGCTCAGGTCATGATCTCACGGTTCATGGGTTCGAGCCCTGCATCAGGCTCTGTGCTGACAACTCAGAGCCTGGAGCCTGCTTCGGATTCTGTGTCTCCCTCTCTCTCTCTCTCTCTGCCCTTCCCCTGCTCACTGTCTCGCTCTCTTTTTCTCTCTGTCTTTCTCAAAAATTAATGTTAAAAAACATTTTTTAAAGAAATAATGGGGAAAATCTTCCTAATTTGACAGAAGCTATAAACCCACAGATTTGAGATGTTAAGCAAATCCCAAGTACAAGAAGCATGAAGAAAATTACATCAAGGCACATCTTTTTTTTTTTTTTTTTTTTTAATGTTTACTTATTTTATTTTTGAGAGAGAGAGAGAGGATCCAAAACAGGCTCTACACTGTCAGCATAGAGCCTGACTCAGGGCTCAAACTCACAAACTGTGAAATCATGGCCTGAACTGAAGTCAGATGCTTAACCCACTGAGCCACCCAGGCGCCTCTCAAGGTGCATCTTAATCAAATTCCTTAAATGGATGAAGGGGTCAAAAGGTGCAAATTTCCATATGGTAATAAGTCACCGGATGTAATGTACAACATGGTGACTGTAATTAATACTGTATTGCATATTTAAAAATTGCTCAGAGAGTGGATCTTAAAAGTTCTCATCACAAAGAAAAAAAAATACTTTGTAACTCTGTGTGGTGAGAGATGTTTAACTGGACTTAGTGTGGTGATCATTTCTCAATATATACAAATTCAAACCGTTCTGTTGTACGCCTGAAACTAATATAATGTGATATATCAGTTACCCCTCAATAAAGAATATTTTCAACGTAAAAAAAATTGCTTACAGCCAATGATAAAAAGAAATCATAAAAAATAAGCAGAGGATACAAGACACGTTATGGACCGAGGAACAGAGATAAATCGACAGCCCGTTTCTCATCAGAAACCACGCAGACCAGAAGACAGAGGGGCGACGTCTTTAAAGTACTGAAAGCAAATTCTCAACCTAGGTTTCTTTACCCAGTTCAAATGCCTTTCAAATACTACAGTGAAATAAGGGCCTTTATTAGACAAGTAAAAGCTGAAGGAATTGAGCATCAGCCAACCTGAAGGGTAAGAGATATTAAAAGAAGTCCTTCTGGCAGAATGAAAATTATACCCGACAGAAACCTGGATTTACTCAAAGCGCAGAACGCCGCCAGAAATAGTAACCACATGGGTAAACGTAAAGACTTCTGTTCTTAGCATTTAAGTCTCTTTGAAAGATAAATGACTGTGTAAAGCAAAAATAATAGAAACGTGGAGTTTTTTAAATATATAGAAGCGGAACATACGAGAACAATATCGCAAGGTCTGTATGTGACGTGGCGTAACATCCCTCGATGGTAGATTCTGAAAAACTAAATGTGTGCACATGAACGCTGAGGAAGCCACTAAAATGATACAGCAAAGAGTTGTAGTTCCTCAACCAACCAAGAAAGAAAATGAAATCATTAAAAATACTCAGTCCAGGCACGGGCATGTAAACGTTAGGACGAAAGGGGAGGTGCGTGGGTGGCTCAGTCGGTTAAGCATCCGACTCGATTTTGGCTCAGGTCGTGAGCTCACGATGATGACACTGAGCCCCACAGCAGGCTCTGTGATGACGGCACAGCCCTTACTGTCATTACAGAACCTGTCTGAGCTTCTCTCTCTCTCTCTCTCTCTCTCTGCCCCTCATTCACTCACACGTGCGCACATACACTCTCTCTCAAAATAATTTTGTTACTCTCTCTCAAAAAAAAAAAAAAAAAAAACCCAGTCCAAAGAAGGCAGAAAAAGAGGACACAAGAAACAAAGAACAGATAGACAAAGAGAAAAAGAATAGCAAGATAGTAGATTTAAATCCGACTATATCAATAATCACATTAAATATAAATGGTCTGAATGATAGTGTCAGACTGACTAGAAATGCAAGTCTCAAATACATAACAAGAAACCCACTTTAAATATAAAGACATACGTAGTTTAAAAGAAAAAGGCTGGAAAAATACCAATACCAATCAAAAGAAAACTACAGTGGTACCAAAACAGAACTAGCCCAAAGAATATCACCAAGGATGATAAGAGTTGTTTCATAACTGTAAAGGGGCCATTTCATTAATAGGACATAATAATCCTATGTGTTTATGTATCTAATAACAAAGCTTCAACATACGTGGAGCAAAGCTGTAAGGGAAAAGAGAAAAAGCCACAAATGCAGAGATTTTAAAACCCCTCAGAACAAATAAACAGAAAATTAATAAGGATGTAGAAGACTTGGACAATACTACAGTCCAACTTGACCCAACCGACATTAATAGGACACTCTAACAACAGAATACACATTCTTTTCAAACATTTACACAATATTTGCCAAGATAGACCATATTCCGGGCCACAAGTTAAATCTCAATAAATTCTAACGGATTCAAATCATACTAAATAGGTTCTCTAACTACAATGAAATTAAATTAGAAATCAACACTGAAAGGCATCTAGGAAAAAAACCAAATATTTCTAAACTTAATAGGCCACAGAGAGGGAGAGAACATTTGCAAATCATCTATCTGGTAAGGACTTGTATCCAGATTATGGAAAGAACTCTCAAAACCCTATAATGAGAAATCAAACAGTGAATAAAAGATTTGAATGTACACTTCGCCCAGGAAAATATATGGGTAATAAGCATATGAAAACTAGGGAAACGCATGTTAAAGCCACAGGGAGATACCACTACATAGCTATTAGAATATCTAGGATTAAAAAAAACTGACCGTGCCAGATGTTGGTGAGGATATGGGACAACTGGAAGTCTCATGCTACTGGAAAGAATGCACGATAGCACATGACCCCTTTAGAAAATAAGTTGGTAGGGCACCTGGGTGGCTCAGTCAGTTAAGCATCTGACTTTGGCTCAGGTCATGATCTCACGGTTTGTGAGTTCGAGCCCCACGTCGGGCTCTGTGCTGACAGCTCGGAGCCTGGAGCCTGCTTTGGACTCTGCCTCCTTCTCTCTCTTCCCCTCCCCTGCTTGTGCTCTGTCTCTCAAAAATAAATAAATGTAGAAGCTTGTTTTGCAATCGCACACCATAACCTTGACCCTTGAACGTGTGTAGGTTCATCGTATGCCAAGCTACTAAATAATGCAGTTTTTAACATAAAGTTGCAGCAAATGGAAAAACAAGAGAAAAACTGTTTAAAAGAGGAAGATCCCTGTATTGATTTTCTATTTTCCTAGCTGTAACACATCCCCACAGATTGAGCAGCTTAAAACAGTACACATTTGTATGTCACAGTTGGCGCGGATCAGGAGTCCAGGCACAGCTTAGCTAAGTGTCCTTCAGGCCACAGTCCCAGCTTTAGCTGGGACCGTGGTTCTCATATGACCCTCGGGTTCTTCTTCATCTGAGTTCCTTGCATTTGTGGGACTGAGAGCCCAGCTTTTTGTTGGCCATCCGCTGAAGGCTACATGTGTTTTTTGTGGCCTTCTTAGCCCGTTCCTAACACGGTACTTATTGAAAGCTGGCAGGGGGGAAACGACTGAGCCCCACCCCCTTACCTTTGCCGTATTCTCTTGGTTAAGGGCAAGTCGCAGGTCTCAACTCTCAAGGAGAAGCGGTTATTGGAAGCCGCCACAGGGCGTACCTACCACAGTGTGGGTACGGCGAGTGGAAACTGAGACGGTAGAAAGTACCAGAAGGGAATCCCCAGGATCACGGCAAAGAGAGATCCCACCGGACGCTGGCCTGCAGGCTGAAGGGCACCCTCAAGCGAGGGAGGCTCCCCTCACACTTGGCCCCAGGAAGGCTGACCTGGAGGCCTGTCCCTGGGTATTGGTTGAATGATAAGCACGCAGCCAGCTGAGCTCATGAAGATTCAGGGCAGTTACTGGCGCTGGGAGAAGCGGGAGCTGTGGCCGGACGCAAGCGTGTTCAGAATCCGGATGACGGCCTCACTCCGAGTAACGTTTATCGTCCAATAAATCCTGATGTACCCAAAGGTAATGATAGTTGTACGTTTGAGGGATGGAAAGAGGAGGGGAGGGGAGCATGAGTGGTGGGATGTAAAAGATTAAAGCCTCATCTTCGGTATTAAGAAAGCCAATCGATAGTAACCGAAGTTGGCAAATCCAGAGCAGTGGGGAGTTGGTAGAGGCTTCGAGTAGGTAGAGGCTTTGCGTAGGAATGCAGCGGGCGGGCAGCGGCAGAGGGGGGCCTGTCATTTCTTACAGTATGCCTTGAGGAACAGTGTGACCTTTCGAGCCACGTACGTGATATTCTTTGATCAAAATTAAACTTAAGAGAATCTGTCAGCTCGCTCTCTCGGTGTTTCTCCTTATTTTTAAGGTATCCTGTGTGTTTGTGAGAAACGGAAGGGGGAGGGGCACGAGTTGTGAATGATGTAGGGTCAGTGGCCCACGGTTTTGTATTTCTTCCACTGCATCAGAGGAAGCAGGTCTGGGCAGCCGCTGTGCCCCCCAAGTGTTAGAGGCACGGGGGGGGGGGGGGACGGGTGAAGAAGGTGGAGAGAAATCCAGGAGGGGCGGCTGGGTTGGCAAAGCCCAGGCGCCCCGGCTGCCCCCGCACGCGGTCCTGTAATTATTGTCCGGCCTCGCGATGAGGCAAAAATGTTCAGTTTAGGGAGGCCTTTGCAAGTAGCGCAGTTAGGACTCTTTCAGTCCAGGAACTGGGGAAAGTTACAGAAGAAAAACGCGTCCTGTTGCTGTCGAGGAAAGCGTGTAGAGGCAAGGAACCACCCACATGGGGACCACAACGAAGTACCGCAGACTGAGGGGTTTGAACAACAGGAGGTATTTCCTCGCGGTTCTGGAGGCCAGAAGTCCATGACCACGGCGTCCGAAGGGTTGGTTTCTCCCGAGGCCCCTCCTCTGGCTTTCCGGCAGCCTTGTCCTCACAGGGCCTTCCCTAGGTGTGCATGGTCTCTGGTGTCTCTTCCTCTTCTTACCAGGACACCAGTCCTGTTGGGTCAGGGCCCCACCCTTAGGACCTCACTTAATCGAAGCCCTGTCTCCAGCTCGTCTCGCTGGAGCCTAGGGCTTTACCACAGGAATGAGGGATGGGGCTCAATTCCGTCCATCACCTGCCTTATGAAGACCCAGCCCGCGGTCCTGAGTGTTCCGCCGGCTTCTGCTCTAAATCACCTTAAAACAACAAAAAATGTTGCAGAGCAAAGTAGACCTCTAGGATTTACAAGTCAAATTAGGTGGCAGGGTAGTGCTGAATTCTTCCCCGAATCAGTTTCCTCCCCAAGACTTGGCCAACCGAGTGTCCCTCCGGGAGCGTTAGAGGCGGCAGCTCCCAGCCCTCCCCTCCTCCCGGCAGGCTCCCTGGACCACCCCTCTGCCTCGGTCCCAAGAGAAGCATAAAGGGGACGTCAAAGAAATGGATACACTCTCCCTCTGCCTTGTGTTTTCCTGACGCAGCAGCTTTTTATCCTTCACGCAGGGGTCTGCGGGGCTGTGCAGGGCGAAGACAAAAAGGAAATTCTAAATGCTGGGGCCGCCCGGGCCCTCCCCCACGCCTGCCTTCCTCCTTCCTGTTCTCCCCTGCATCTTCTCTCTGCTTTCAGTGCCTTACAGAATAATGATTCAATTGCCATTAGGACCTTGGGATAAAACCCATGCCCAGAACACCCCCCTCGATGTGCAGATGAGCTTCTCAGAAACCAGAATTTGATTACTTAATATCAGGTTCCCAAACGGTGAAGCATTATTAAATTGGTTTGTTGTGCCAGAGCTGATGTTGTCTCTCCACTGGCAGATGACTGAATGTGCCTCCGCCCTCGCAGCCTCTTCTCTGCCCTGCACAGAGACAGGGGCCTTCATTTCCGACCGACTCGGCTCAGGGTAGGGGCACAGCAGCTTTCGGGCCATCGTCACACTCCTGGAGGCTTCTCCTTTAAAATAAGATTTGTCCTCAAGCGGAGGGGGGCCCCTGTTTGCTTGAGTATCTTAGGTCTAGTTGGGGATAGCTTCAGATTTGATTACCATAAGTAAAAAGGCCAGGAAGTATGGCTTTTAAGATTGTTTGTAAGGCCAAAAAGTTAGGGGAACAGCTCACGAAACTACTGAACATTTTTGTCTTATCAAAGAAATCCGTAATTCGTCAGAAATAGGAATTGTTTTCAAACTTCCTTTTTCTGTGTCTCGCATACATAAGTTACACTCACTTCAGGAGATAATGAGGGTTGTATTTTCTGTAATAAAGTGACAGTAGCCTCTATTGTGTATTCACCGGTAGACTAGGGTCCTTTCTTTATTTCATTTGAGTTTTGAAATAGGCCCTATCCCGCAGATAGTTTGATACTCAGACTGCATTTCCAGAATAAGAACCAAGGGCTTGGGGAAGTAACTTACCCAGGAACGCCCGCCCCCTGCACACCCGTCGTTCGGGGTGGAGCCCTTCCCACCACACCTCAGCCTTGATTGGGTTACTGCTACTCGCAAGACTTTGATTACCCCCGAGCGCCTCTGCACTGGGGACCCCCTTCCTAATGGGCCCCAGGGAAGGGCACACCACAGCCTGGAGCCCACTGCTGCACCTGTAAGTGGGAAGAAGAGAGCCTCTTAGGGGCGCCTGGGTGGCTTAGTCGGTTAAGCGTCCAATTCTTGATTTCGGCTCAGGTCATGATTTCACCATTTGTGAGATCGAGCCCCAGGTAGGGTTCACAGTTGACAGGAAGGAGCCTGCTTGGGATTCTGTCTCCCTCCATCTGTCTGTCTGTCTGTCTGTCTCTCTCTCTAAAAATAAATAAAATAGAACTTTAATTTAAAAAAAAATAAAAGCCTCTTCCACCTCAACCTGTCTCATCAGGCTCAGATGTGGCCTTTGTGGTGGAACGAGGAAAGGCAGGAATGTCCAGAGCTGTCTCATGGAAATGTGAACAGAATGCAAACAATTTAATACCTCTCTCTGGAGGTGTGGCCTTTGTGTATCATTTTTGGCAAGGAATAAAAACCAAGCCTGGACGTGACAGAGAAGCCAACTCATTGATCCACAGTGGCATCGAGGGGCACCTGGGTGGCTCTGTCGGTTGAGCGTCCGACTGCGGCTCAGGTCATGATCTCATGGTTCCTGAGGTCGAGCCCCACATCGGGCTCAATGCTGTCAGCCTGTCAGCGTGGAGCCCGCTTTGGATTCTCTGTCCCTCTCTCTCTCTGCCCTTCCCCTCCACAATGCTTGCGCTCACCCAAAAATAATTTTTTTTTTTCAAAAGGGACAAAAACAGTAGCATTGATTTCAAGTTGTCTATCTCAGATTTTGGCAACCCGCTGAAATGAATTATCAGAGCAAGTTCCAAACATAGTTATGGGATGTTTTCCCTGAATTTTTTAGGTAAAAATTGATGTGGCTCTTCGGTTATTTCAGTGGATAATGGTATTTACACTTTCAGAGGGGACTCAATAATCCACGTCTCACAGCTGATCGTTAAAAAGCTGTAAGCCTATTATTTTTCAGAAAAAACTCTGGGTGTTATTGTTTGTGTATCATTTTGGAAATTTTTTCGGCAGTCATCAGGTATGATTTACTCACTGCTAAGTGCTGTGACTAGATGTTTAAGATGTAATTTGGAAAGCTCCTACCCCCAGCGTAAGCTGTGTCACGTGTCCTTAAATAAACGTTACACGGTTTAAAAGGAATCCAGGCTAAAGTTGTAAAGTAACTGAGTTTACTTGACAAACTCATGTAAATTTCGTTACCCGAATGCCGTGGCTGAGACCTCGGTAGCTGGCATAAGGATGCAGCGGTTTCTACCACGAAAAGGGTTCACAACATCGCTCTCTGCGGCTCCGGTCCTGGTGAGATTCTCCTCCCCCGCTGCGGCCCAAGTGCACATGTTGCCACTGAAGGGCCGTGGACTCAACGCCATGATCGAGTAAGGGAAGCGTGGGGCTCCGTGGTCAGGGCCGGGACTCACTGCATTTGAATTCCAGCTCCAGCAGGTCTGAGCTGTGTGATTTGTGGCACATCATGATGCATTTCCATGTGTCCTTTTCCCAGTGTGCAAGGTGGGGATAATGGCGGTAGCCCGTCCCCTCAGGGCTGTAGGAAGTAAATGAGCTACATGCAGTGCCTGGAAAGTGCTTAGCATAGTACTGCACTGGGTGTCATGGGGTATGTGCCTTTGGGCCAGAGCTGCCCACACAGAGCAGGAAGCCTGAGGATGAAGCCAACACCCAGAGGACAACAGAGAGAAACCACTGGGCTGTAGGACCCAGCCCGGCCTTCAGTGTGCCACCTCCGAGCTTCCAGGCACGGGAACTGGAAGGATATTGTCTTACTGAGCCAGCCAGCACGAGGGCAGGGAGGGCGCTCCTGGTGACCACAGCCGAAGGGGTGACTAGGGCGTTGGGGTGACTGGTGGCTCAGTCGGTTAAGCTTCCAACTCTCGGTTTCAGCTCAGGTCATGATCTCCTGGGCCGTGAGATCGAGCCCCATATCAGGCTCTCTGCTGAGTGTAGAGCCTGTTTGGGATTCTCTCTCCCTTTCTCTCTGCCTCAATAAATAAACCTAAAAAAAAAAAAAAAAGAAGAAGAAGAGAGAGAAAGATGGAGAGGAAGGAAGGGAGGGAGGGAGGAAACTAAGTGATACCACCCTTACAATCAGAATAAAGGAAAAAAATAACGGGGTGCCAGGAGACTTCTCAACATCTTTCCATTCAAAACTGTTAGTCCTTTGTAACATTTGAAATCTTTAGCTTACACTCAAAGCACTGCAAACAAGTTGCAGAATTTCTTCTTGCCTTTGTGTATGTCTGGTCAGACCCTCCTGCTTCACATTTATCTTTGTTTTTTTCTAAATAAACTCCCCCAATCTCTCCTTTTCCAAAGAGCAGCCCCAGGGACTTTGCACACAGAATGTGTGAGGACACTCTTCTTGCCTCACGCACTCCAGAGAGCATTCCCTTGTGTAAAAACTACCCCCGTTTGAAGCGTTAATCTCCCTGAAAATCAGATTTCAGGATTATACATGTAGAATTACCCAATTTCTATACAAAATGATATACATATACATTATACAGCTACGTCGCTTAAATAGGAAGAGAAACTCACCCAGGAGTTGGCACAGGACACTATTTACAGGGCTCCCCTCTGGGAAGCGGATGAGGAGAGGACTTTGCCTGTTACGCCTAGCGGTTTTCACTTTTTTGTGTTAAAAACTTTTTTTTTTTTTTTTTTTTTTTTTTTTTTTTTTTT
>NW_026057580.1:104122813-104141532 GCF_023721935.1 Panthera uncia
CGCGGGGCTCGAACTCACGGACCGCGAGATCGTGACCTGGCTGAAGTCGGACGCTCAACCGACTGCGCCACCCAGGCGCCCCTAAAAACATTTTTTTAAGGAGATTTTTAAAAATCTGGGAAGACAGTTAGGGACTAGCTTCCTCGCACTGGAAGAAAATTCGAGTCTTCCCTTACAAAAGGTAAGAAGAATAACAGTGCTTGCCCATTCTTTCATTCAAGGCCCCGACCTAAATCAGAGTAATCTGAGCCGTGTAACACTGGGCACAGTGTGCGAGTGCAACGTGGTAGTGTTTATAGTAATTGAACGTGGCTTATATCTTAATAAGTCATAAGTTAAGAATTTATGGCATACATTCTTTTTTTTTTTTTCTTTAATTTTTTTTTCAACATTTTTTTATTTATTTTTGGGACAGAGAGAGACAGAGCATGAACGGGGGAGGGGCAGAGAGAGAGGGAGACACAGAATCGGAAACAGGCTCCAGGCTCCGAGCCATCAGCCCAGAGCCTGACGCGGGGCTCGAACTCACGGACCGCGAGATCGTGACCTGGCTGAAGTCGGACGCTTAACCGACTGCGCCACGCAGGCGCCCCTGGCATACATTCTTTTTACATAAAAATCATAGAAGGAAAAAGATTTTGTGTTTTAACTACAGAGTGGAGTGACTTGGTCCAAATATCCCAGTGGTCTGCTCTATTGGTCTGTCCCTCTTAAAGTGGGGACCAGGTCCTGGTCACCGTGGCGTCCCCAACAGGGAATGCTCCGCAAAGGTTCCCGAGGTGAATGAAACATCACTGTGTCCCTTCACGTGGGAACAGGATCCCAGAGGCCACCAGGAGAGATAAGTGCACTCTAACAGGACATACCCCCACACTCTCAGAGTGTCCCTAGCTAATAAACAGATATTTTGGAATGGGGTCACAAGCTCTGCAGGTGGATATTACCTAACTGCCCAGAAAAAAATCCCGGGACATCTCTCTCCTCTAAGTGAGGCCAGTGGAAACCCCGGTGTAGCAGCCTTACCTGTTTTCATCGTAATGATTTTTCATCTCCCTCTCTTTCAGTCACTGGACATTATATGTGGCCACCTTTCCTCACGCATTATCCTCCAGTAGCTTTTTTCACATCCAAAGAAGAAACAGAAAAAGCCCGATCCTCAAGAAGGCTTCTTTTTGGTTGTTTCCGAATTCTCTTAATTATCCTCCATTTTTACTCCTCTATTCTAAAAAGTATTTGTTGGGGCGCCTACGTAGCTCAGTGGGTTAAGCATCCACCTCTTGCTTTCAGCTCAGGGTCGTGAGTTCAAGCCCCGCGATGGGCGGCACGTTGGGTGTGGAGCCTACTTCAAAAAGACAAAAAATTAAAAGTATTTATTGAGGCGTTATATGGCCAGGGACTGTATTTCCACTTGATCTTAGCCAAAGACTGAGAGGCAAAGGACAGTAAAGTTACCACTCAGAAAATACTTTGGCTTAATAAAGAATTTACATTTTTGAGTTATTATTTCATAAGAAAGAAAATCAACTGTGTTCGGTGATCTCTTGGAGAGAAGAAGTGTGTAGAAAGGATTCTACCTCAGGTCACAAACTACAAGAACAAACAGATACAAGTAAAAATGCTTATTTTTGTTTCCGAACCAAAATAAAACTGGATAATTTATTTAGTATGAAAAAGTAGAAGATTTAAGAAGCCAGAAAAATTTCCCCAACACAACAAAATTAACTACAATGACATTTTGGTTAAGTAGAAGTTACGATTCTATCACTTTACAAAATAGAATTCTTAATAATTTTTCTGCTCATGCCGAGAATATTCTTTAACTTACAAGGACTACTTTTAGTAGTTGAATATTTTCTCTTTAACTAGGTTTAATGTATGTTTATAAAGGTTATTCATAGAACTCATCATTTCCCCAAAATAAGCTTCACCCGAAATCAGTATAGATTTTGAAGATTTGTTGCAGTTAAAATTAGGGTCATGAAGGGCAAAAGCCCATGTTTTTCAGCCTTTGCAAAAGAATCCATTAATGCAGCGTGACAAGTAAGTACAATTTAGTGGCTCCCTCGTTATTTTAAGCAGGGGGCCTTCTTAGAGGACACACAAATAAAGTCAACACAGATCACCTCCGACCCCAGACGTGGGGCCAGAGGTCAACTCCCAAGGGCTGTCCAAATTCTTTCTTTCCCATAGCGCAGTAGTGACCCTTGTCTGGGGGCCACAATCCTTTGATAACAAAGTTTTTTATTGGGAGAGAATTTTATGTGAATGTTTTTGGTCTTGTTAACATAATTCCATATTGTGTCTGCTCAGCAGGAGAACTTTAGGGATGGCTCTTTGTCCACAGGGCAGGGAGTCCCTTGGCTCTTCAGACCCTATGTGCTTTCTTGTCCTCTGGTCCCAAATAAGTAGCCCTGATTCTTGGAAGTGACGATTGCATAATTGGAAAGGAGCATGGGAGGCTTCTGATTGAACTTAGTTCCCCCCCATTTGAGAGAAATAGGCTGAAAATGAAGGAAACAGATTCACACTTCCCAGCATTTAATATTTTGACAACTTTTAGTTCCCAGTTTTGTTCTGAAAGAATCAGAGTGACCAAAAAGCTGCATGGTATGATTCACCGCAGCCAGGAGACCAGCTCCAGGAACCACAGAAATCACACTCGGCCTTTGTCAGCCTTGGTGTCGCATCCGCTGAAAAAAACTTAATGATGGGGGCGCCTGGGTAGCTCAGTTGGTTAAGCATACGGCTCAATTTCTGCTCAGGTCATGATCTCACGGTTCATGAGATCAAGCCCCACATGGTCAAGCTCTGAGCTGACCTGCTTGGGATTCTCTCTCTCTCTCTCTCTCTCTCTCTCTCTCTCTCTCTCTGTCTCTCTCTCTGCCCCTCCCCCGCTCACATACGTGCTGTCTCAAAATAAATAAGCATTAAAAAAATAATTTCAGGGGTGCCTGGGTGGCTCAGTCGGTTGAGCGTCCGACTTCAGCTCAGGTCATGATCTCACAGTCTGTGAGTTCGAGCCCCGCGTCGGCGTCTGTGCTGACAGCTCAGAGCCCAGGGCCTGTTTCAGATTCTGTGTCTCTCTCTCTGCCCCTCCTCCGTTCATGCTCTGTCTCTCTCTGTCTCAAAAATAAACGTTAAAAAAAAATTTTTTTTTTTTAAATAATAATTTCAAAAAGTTCATCATGAGGGGGCTCAGTCGGTTGAGCATCTGATTTGGCTCAGGTCATGATCTCATGGTCCGTGAGTTTGGGCCCCACATCAGGCTCACTGCTGTCAGCCTGTCAAGGGAGCCCACTTTGGATCCTCTGTCCCCCTCTCTCTGCCCCTTCCCTGCTTATGCTGTCCCCAAAATAAATAAATGTTTAAAAAGAAAAAAAGCTCACTTTCCAAAAAAAAAAAAAAAAAAGTAAATGACGACAAGTTGAATTTTCATGTCTGTAAAAAGAGCGTGAAGAGGCAGCCGTTGTGTTATTGTGTTACTGCCTGCACACTAAGCTGACACTTTGGCTTTGGCCACGTGGGCCTAGCTACACAGGCGTCTTCCTGGGTTTCTCACCTCGTGTGGATTTTGGCCTGCCTCAGACTGAACTCTGCCCTGCGGTGAATAGCGTTGCAGCCCCAGACGCAACAAAGTCTGGGTAACGTTCTTACTGCCAAATGTGCCTTCCATCTACAGAGTTAATTTAAGGGATGGGGCAGCATCGCTGTAGCTGAATATGATGATTCGTTTTCTTTTAAGGTTTATTTATTTTTGAGAGAGAGAGACAGACCGCCAGCGGAGGAGGGGCAGAGAGAGAGGGAGGCACAGAATCCGAAGCAGGCTCCAGGCTCTGAGCTGTCAGCACTGAGCCCGACGCGGGGCTCGAACCCACGAACCGGGAGATCGTGACTTGAGCCGAAGTCAGATGCTCGACCTCTGAGCCACCCAGGCGCCCCTGATCATTCATTTCTTAACCTCTAAAAGACGCTGGTCCCTTTTTCCAAATCCATGCCGCCACACACATTCTAAAGGCATCTGAAAATGCCCGTGGCATAGTGTGGGTAGGCAGGAACACTCCTGTAGAGGACCGGCGTGAGCTGTCCACAGGCAGCTGGAAAAAAACAGGAACAGTTGCCACCAGTGGCCTTTGTGCTTGGTGTCCCGGTTGCTACAACAGGAAGCATGGATTTCTTTCCGGGCTTCCTCAGATATGCACAGCCACTGTGATAACCAGAGAAAAATGTTACTGCTCTGCTGGGAGCAGAACGTTTGCAAGGATAAGGAGGCATCCACAGAAGTAAAGGTTTAAAATTCAGGAAGTCCCCACCTCCAAGCTGGGTGCCGGAACTTTATTTGTAGTTAATTGTTTGAAACCCAGAGCACGTTTTCTCAAAGCCATGTTACAAACGGTAGCAATATTCCAGGAAGGCTCAGAAGCTTTTTTTTTTTTTTCAGTAGAGCGCAACCAGGGGAGGGGTAGAGAGAGGGGGACGGAGGATCCGAAGCGGGTTCTGCCCTGACAGGCTGACAGCAGTGAGCCCAGCGCGGGGCTCGAACTCACCCACAAACTGTGAGATCATAACCTGAGCCAACATCAGACACTCAACAGACGAAGCCACCCGGGTGCCCCCTCAGAAGCCTTCCTAGCCCATGATGTGCCTAAAGTAAAATCCTGCACAATTGGCAAGACAGGAGCTAGCCAGCAGACATCTCTGTGTTGATGCGTCCGGCCACACGAAGAGCAGGTCCCGTGGCCCCCTCACCACACTCTCAGGGAGCAGGTGGTTAGTGAGGCCCGTGGGGCACGGATGTCCTCCCCGCCTGCTGCTCCAGAGGAGGGTGAAGTAGCATGGCCAGCGGTGAATCAGACTCTCCCGTCCCCTTCCTCCTCGCCTCTTCTACCTCGGAGCTCCCTCCCCAGTGCTGTAGAAGGAGGCCTCCTCGGCCACATTGTCTAAGCCGGCCCCCTTCGCAAATGGTAACGTGCACACGAATCGCCTGGGAGTTGGTGATGTTGCAGATTCCGATTCAGCAGGCCCGAGCGGGGTTGAGATTTGAGACGTCAAACAAGTTCCCGGTGATGCCCACACTGCTGGGCCACGGACCCCAGTATGAGCCGCAGGAGTCGGCCAGCATCGTGGGCAGGGGTCGGGGGTGGGGGCGGCGCTTGGCGGAGGGGGACATCCTGAGTCGTTGCAGAAGGGACGAGGCAAGTGAGAGAGCTGAGCTCTGTCGCAGGTGGGAAGAAGTGGGCGAACCCTGGACGCAGTCCTGGCCGTGTCACACGTCATCTCACTGGAATGTTCTCCGGCCAGAGCAGGCAGGAGCTTTGCAAGACACAGCCCTTAGTCCTCAGAAGAGTGAAGCCAAGTGGGGTCCCGGTGTCTTTGCTCCAAACGATCGCATGCAACATTGGTTTCTGAGCATCCTTTTTATGAAAAGGACAGTAATAAAGTCCGGCAGGAAATACGGCAATCATTAAGGAGCAGATCATCCCGGAGCCTCACCCTCTAGGTCCTTGACCGTGTTTTAGTGCGTGAGTCGCCAGCAATCACAGCACTTTCCTCCAGGATACCAAGGGTTTCCGGTGCAAGTGGACTCAGACGCACTCTGATAGACTGATCTGGACACAAAGGAGCACGGGCCTGGTTCCAGTCCTGTCTCCACCACTAACTTGCTCGTCCTTGTCCATGTCCTTGAGCACATGGCTTGTGCCTGAATGTCCCCTGTCCCATCAATAAATTGAGGCTGAAATTAGTACCTCCCTCTAAGGGTGGTGGGGGACTTAATTAAAGATGTGATTTGAGAATCTTGGAGCTACGATGTGCTGTGGGGCCGTGGGGGGAGGTAAGTGGTCCCCACGTTCAGGAAGTTGACATCTGCCTTTTCTATTTCATTTCCTAAACCAAGGATGAAATAGCAGATGGCGAATTTAAAGAGATACAGGTGACCTAATACAGGAGGCTGAATTGAATTATGTAGTTAATTTATGTCATTAGATGTACACTGTTCAGAGTGATCGTTTCGCGGCATTTGCTAACATACAATATTCCGTTTTCTCCTCTAGATGAGCACCATGCCAGGTCTGCCGACCCGGCCCTGCTTCTACGATATAGATCTTGATACAGAAACAGAGCAAGTTAAAGGCTTGTTCTAAATGAACCAGACTTCCACAGGACCCAGTGCAGGTAGGCTCCTGGGCTTTCTCCCGTGTCTGTCTTTCTTTCTTGCCCCAAATATGTTTTAGTTTTATTTTGTCTTGTTTTTCTAATATTTACTACAAAACATGGGCTGATAAGTAATTTCCTGACTTGGTTACTATGAATTCCTACTGAATAAGAGCCCGTGACTTGGGTCACTCCTCGATGTGGATATGCAGTGAAGATGGGCTCCAGTCCAGTGAAAGTCAAATCATGTCGCTTCTGAATATAGATTGGTTGAAGGCATCTCTTGCCATTAAAAAAAAGGAACCCTGTGAACTCATTATTCTGTCTCCAGAATTAAAACTAATATAGTGTCGGGGCGCCTGGGTGGCTCAGTCGGTTGAGCGTCCAACTTCTTTTTATTTTTATTTTTATTTTTTTTTGTCATTTGCAAAAATTTATTTTTTTATTTTATTTTTTTAATATATGAAATTTATTGTCAAATTGGTTTCCATACAACACCCAGTGCTCATCCCAAAAGGGAGCGTCCAACTTCAACTCGGGTCATGATCTGGCAGTTCGTGAGTTCGAGCCCCGCATCGGGCTCTATGCTGACAGTTTGGAGCCTGCAACCTGTTTCCGATTCTGTGTCTCCTTCTCTCTGCCCCTTCCTTGCTCATGCTGTGTCTCTCTCTGTCTCTCAAAAATGAACAAAATTTTTAAAAAAAGCGAATATAGTGTCCCTCCCTGTCCATGTGGATTCATTCTAAGACACACAAACCCTCACCGCCCCTCAGCGTATGCCTCAAACCACAGATAGCACTAAATACTTGCGTGTGCTGTGTTTTTTCCTATACGTACACGCACATGATGAAGTGTAATTGACAAATTAGGCACAGTAAGAGATTAACAATAATAAGTACCAGTAAAGTAGGACAATTATAACAAGATGCTGTCATCAGAGTTCTATGAATGTGGTCTTTCTCTCTCCCGCTCTCTAAATACCTTATTGTACTGCACTCCCCCCCTCTTCATGTGCTGATGGGAGATGATAACAGGGCTACACGATGAGATGAAGGGGGTGACGTAGACATCGTGACATAGCTTTCGGCTGCTGTTGACCTTCTGACACCGTGCCGGGAGGATCATCTGCTCCCAGACCACATTGACTGCGGACAGCTAGACCCATGGAAAGCGAAGCCGCAGATGAGGGGGACTGCTGTGTCTTTGGGCATTTTATAAGTCTACCTTCCTACCACATACCTCTTGTGCGGAGTTAGAATTACGTGATAGACGGATCTGGGTGCATTCATTCCCTGCGGCTGCCATAACAGTATCACAACTGAACGGCTCAAAACAACAAATGTTTGTTCTCTCAGTTTCAGAGGCTAGAAATCCAAAGTCAAGGTGTCAGCCAAGTCGTGTCCCCTCTGCGACTCTGGTAGAATCCTTCCTGGCCTCTTCCTGGCTTGTGGTGGTGCCAGTCATCCTGAATGTTTCCCAGCTGGACCCACATCGTTTCAATCTCTGCCTCCATGGCTGTAGCATTCTCTGGGTGTCTCTGTCTTTGTATGGGGGTGTCCTTATAGGGACACCAGTCACATTGAATCAGGGCCCACCCTCCAGACCCTATCTTAAAGTGACTACCTCTGCAAAGACCTTATTTCCAAGTAAGGTCACTGTCTTCGGTCCTGGGGGTCAGGACTTCAGCATATCTTTTTGGGGACAGTTCAACGCATAACACTCGACCATGGCACAACAGATGGATTGGGCTCTCGTACCACTGAAAAGGTACATGAAGATGAGACCAGTCTAATGCAGAGGGCCCTGTGCGTCATAGGAAGGACAGGGCAGCAGAAAGGAGACCCTCGCTAGTTCATGGTCCACACAGTTTAAGAGGGCTGGTCTTGACTTGGGGCCCCCATAGGCAGCCCACAGTGGGGGTCCCTTGGTCTTACTCATGTCTGCCCCTCAGTACTGCAGTCACACCTGCTGGCTTCTTTCCTGGCTTCCCTTCCGGAAGAGAAATGACCACCCTCCTAATCCTGCCCCTGGGAAAACTCTCAGTCACCAGTCGTAAAGGCTTGTGAAGCTGCTTTTCTCATCTGTGTATCAAACCTCACCATATTCTCGGAACACATTCCTTTTCCCAACACTCCCAGTTCCGTCTCCACACTCGCTCCTGTTCCTTAGCCCAGCATCCCTTCCTTTTTTTCTTTTTCTTAATTTTTATTCATTTATTTTAAGATAGAGAGAGAGTAAGCAGGGTAGGGGCAGAGAGAGAGAGAATCCCAAGCAGGCTCTGTGCTGTCAGTGCAGAACCCAATGTGGGGCTCAGACCCACGAACCACGAGATCACGACCTGAGCTGGGACGAAGAGTCAGAAGCTTAACCCACTGAGCCACCCAGACTGTGGGCCTATTAGACAAGCCTACTTGACCTGAATTCTCACTTTTGTTGGTTTCACTACCAGTCGTCAACATGGGGAGATTGTTTTCCTTTTTTGTAAGTCTTTGTTACTAATACGCTAGAGACTATGATGAGAAAGGTAAGGGACCACGCCAATATGAAATGACATTAATACAACGTGTGGAATTATTGGGTTTGGGGTGTGTGAGGCGTATGCTGTTGTTTTTCACTGAGGAGTGGGGGCTATGTTTAGTTTGAACCACAACCACATTTCAAATCTGTGTCCATTCGGAAGAAGAAACCCCCACAAAATAAACCAAGGAGACTAATTTCACAAAGAAGCCTTGATAATGGTGTCATTTTGGTCTTTGGGTATAAAGTGTGTGTGTGTGTGTGTGTGTGTGTGTGCGTGCGTGTATGTGTGTGTGTGTGTGTGTATGAGAATGTCTTGGGTTTCCCAGCTAGTTCTTGGGAAAATAACAGTATCCTTCCTCTTCCACTGAAAATTAACCTGTCCTGACTAATCTCCCGTTTCACGTCAAGAACCCATTCTGCTGCATTTCTGCCATTTATCATTCTTCTCCAGAACAAGTGTGTTTTCACCCTTTCATCTCTCTCGGGTTGTATTTTTCCAGCCTCATGGTCCGTTTTCATTTGTTCCTCAAGTAGGTAATTAAAACCCAGTTATACCTTAATTATAGGTTAAGACCCTGCTAATGCCAAGGGACACGTCACGTACACTTAAATCCTTTGGTCTGTGTTCCCTAACAAGTGTTCCTCCAGACTTTTTTTTTAAGTTTACTTACTTATTTTGACACAGAGAGAGAGCACAGGGGAAGGGCAGTGAGAGAGAGGGAGAGAGAGAATCCCAAGCAGGCTCCACACTGCCAGCATGGAGCCCGACGTGGGGCTCGAGCTCACAAACTGTGACATCATGACCTGAGCCAAAACCAAGGGTCGGGCGCTTAACCGACTGAGCCACCCGGGCACCCCCAGATTTTTTTTCAATGTTGGGCGAGGGTTAGAGGTCAGGACGCCGGCCTGTGGAAGTTACCCCAGTGAGCCAGGCACCGTGCCGAGCACCTCACCTGGGTGGTCACAGCATCCCTTGGAGGCAGGTGCTGTCCCACAGGGGTAGATCCTTCCCGAGGAGGTAGCTGAGGCGTGGTCCCGAGCCCCAGGACTGCAGAGCCATCTTTCCATTGCTTGGCCCTGCCTCTCCTTCCAAAGCTGGCACGGGAGTCACCTTCCCACCCCTTGCCACCCCCTGGCACATGTCATGCTGGGGTCAGTGCAGCGAGATGGGCGGTTCTGTTTCAGAGCTGTGGAAGCGCTGGCCCGGGAGAGTCAGCAGCACGGTCGAGGTGCCCCGCCAGTAAGCACGCATGCCGAGACTCCCCCGGGACCAGCTTCCCCTGTCTCACCCCATCCTTTATGCCCAAACCAAAGGATGCCCTTTGCGTGTCAGTCACAGGATAAATGAACCTTGGCCCGCCCTAGAAGATCATAACCAGTTATTTGAACAGACCTATAATTTGGGGATCATTTCCGTATAACAAAAGATAATTCTTCGGGTATTAAAAGCTATGACTTTGTCCAGATTCTTTTTCGCCAGAGTATAATAGGGCTATCTCTCGCTGAACTCTCTCATAGAATGTTGTTTTCCCCCTCGCTTATCCAAGGCTCCTTTCTGCTTTGTGAACTGCCTGATCCCGTTCCCAGCTCGGTGGGTGGTGGTTCAGAACCCATCACTTGACCCTGCTTTGCACCTTTGAAAATGGATCCAGTGTCGCGGGAGAAAGCGCTGTACAAAGCAAACATCCCTTCCCGGGAACTCCCGGGGTGATGGTCCCGCAAACGGACCCTCTGTTTCCCATGTCCTCACAATACGCGGTCAGGGGCCACCTCCTCGCAGTCAGGTCTGTGGCGATTAAAGGTGCAAGGAATCAAAATGTTGACGTTTGGGTGACAGTCGGCATAGACAGATTTGCCCACCAAAAGCGGGAACGTCTGGCGGTCGCTTTGCTCCTGGAGCGGTCAGACTCCAGAGAGCCCCGTGCTGTCAGCCTCAGAGTAACACACTCGTGAGTTTTTGCAGCACGCGTTGTAGTCGTGTAGCACACGGAAGATTGTGCTCTGTTAACAACTGTTTCTGTCCTTCCGCTTCCTCTCCTCTCCTGCTTACCTCCCCGTCAAGGAACTCATGTAAGATCTCATATGAACAGAGAGCCAAGAAGTCACCAGAATCTGAGCTCTTGCTCCTTTCCAAGGCTCCCCTGTGATGCTTTCACTGTTGTCAGAAGAAGGGCATGATTCATTCTTCTGGGTGGCACCAAATAGAAAGAATGAAAATCAGTTGTTTGTGCCAGGAACACCGATCCTGCCATATTACTGCTCAGTCTTTTGTTTGAAGGTGATTGGATTTCAGGTGTTTTGTTTTGTTTTGTTTTTTTAACATTTATCTATTTTTGAGAAAGAGGGAGTGGGGAAGGGCAGAGAGAGGGAGACAGAGGATCCGAAGCAGCCTCCGTGCTATAAGCATAGAGCCTGATGCGGGGCTCGAACGCACGAACTGTGAGATCATGACCCTGAGCTGAAATCAGGTCGACTCTAGTCCTGCTATAAATGTTAGTTATTTGCCCAGAAAGCTTTTTCTTGAACTGCACGTGCAGAGAAAGGTGCTCGGTTCTTCCCCCAACTGCCTGTAGAGCTTAAATGTTCATGGGGCGCCTGGGTGGCGCAGTCGGTTGAGCGTCCGACTTCAGCCAGGTCACGATCTCGCGGTCCGTGAGTTCGAGCCCCGCGTCAGGCTCTGGGCTGATGGCTCAGAGCCTGGAGCCTGTTTCCGATTCTGTGTCTCCCTCTCTCTCTGCCCCTCCCCCGTTCATGCTCTGTCTCTCTCTGTCCCAAAAATAAAAAATAAAAAATGTTGAAAAAAAAAATTAAAAAAAAAAAAAATGTTCAGTGATAGTTAATGGTCATACGATAGTCTTGAGTATGGTTGCTGCCCTTCTGTGGTCAGGGTCTGTCTTGCAAACCAGAGGCTTCAGGGTTCCCTCGGGGAGCACCTGGGCTCTGTGATTTTGGTCTTAAAACTGTCTTTTCAAGAAGCAACTCAAACACTGTTGATTACCATTTATGCTCCAAGATGAAGGTCAGCGAGTACCTCGCCCTGAGCCATCCTTGGAGGGCACAATGGGAAGCTCAGGCCACTTAAATAAAAGATGGAGGGGACTGAATCTAAAGATGCCATCTGTATCATCTCATTGACATCGAAAGGTGGTGACGGGGGCGCCAAGGTGGCTCAGCCAGCTAGCATCTGACTTCAGCTCAGGTCATGATCTCACGGTCCATGAGTTCGAGCCCCACGTCGGGCTCTGTGCTGACAGCTCAGAGCCTGGAGCCCATTTCAGATTCTGTGTCTTCCTCTCTCTCTGACCCTCCCCTGTTCATGCTCTGTCTCTCTCTGTCTCAAAAATAAATGTTAAAAAAAAAAATTTAAAAAAAAAGAAAGAAAAATAAATAAACATTTTAAAAATTTTGGGGAAGTTCTTAACTCCCTTTTAAGGAAACTTTTGGGGGGGGGGGGCGGTGCGCCTGGGTGGCTCAGTCAGTTAAATGTCCAACTTCGGCTCAGGTCGTGATCTCACGGTTCATGGGTTCGAGCCTCGCGTCCGGCTGTGTGCTGACAGCTCAGAGCCCGGATCCTGCATCGGATTCTGTGTCTCCCTCTCTCTCTGCCCCTCTCCCGCTCACACTTGGTCTCTCTCTGTCTCTCAAAAATAAATAAACATGTTAAAAAAGAATTTGAAGGAACTTTTTGGGCTCTCTTTGATTTCTTATCCATTCCATACCAAGATAGACTATTTCATATATTCTGTCCTCATAAAATTCTGAATTTTTTTTTTCCTGAATAACTGGATAATAATAAACAGCTGACTCCTCTTTTTAAATCCTCACTAGAGTGGTTGCATTTCCAATTTATAAAATCTGTATTCAGACTTTCTATACTTCTGCCAACACGCAGAGGTGTTTTTTGTTTGTTTGTTTTGTTTTGTTTTTTAATGTGGAACCACATACGCCACGCCCCTATAAACACAAAACCATTACGTACAAATTTAAGGTGTCTAATCAGCTGGTCTTCAACCACCCACTCTGGGTTTGGAAGGTCTTCAGACTTGCCCTCCTTGGGCCGTTTCCAGTGCACCAAGCCCACCGTCATTCCCCTTACCCTCCTTTCCGCCATGTGTGTCACTGAGGCTCAGGTCCAGGATCACGAGAGCCCCCAAAGTGAGGCTGGCCGCCTCCCTGAATGGAGGGGTGAGGTCCTGCCCCGGGCAAACCTCCCTTCCCAGCTTTGAAAATATTTTCTTTTGGTTGAGGATTATTGTGCTCGGGGTGCTCCTGTTTTCTGTTTACTTCCCTGACTTGAATCCGATGCGAGGAGAGTGGTCTGCATTCCTGGTCCCCTGCCTTCGTCACTGTCTTCTGTTCTGAGGCTAAGCAAGCAGCCTTTCTGGCTCTAGAGCCCCCACCCATCTGTGGGAGGCCAACTCACTATGTTCTGGCCCAGCAGACAAATTCTTCCACGTATAAATTCAGATTAAAGGCCAAATACTTGCATTTACACTTCTTCCGCAATGATGAACAGAGACTTTCTGAACCTTCGGGGTTTGGTTCGTTTGTCTTTTCTAAAATGTAGTTTGATGACTGCTCCTTCTAAAAGATTTCAGGCTCCAACAGTGTCCAGGAGTCTTAATATCCTTTCAGAGGAAACAACAAAGCTTTAACATCAATAAGATCTCCTCCCTTCCATTCTTGCCCTAAATGCATTTTTCAGACCTTCCTTTCTGTGCCTACTATAAAAGACAAACTGAAATCCAAGGCGACAGGATTCCTGATCTAAAATCCTGAGCGGTCTCACTCGGCAGGATCCCGGAGACCGTAAAGCCCAAATTCAGAATTTTAGAATTTCCGCCTAATCTTTTCAGGAGGTTCAGAATGCTGCCTACAGTGACCATGCTGACTGGGTCACAGAGCGGTGTGGAATCGGATTCTCCACCGCTCTTAAGTAAGACGATTCCAAACAGTGATTCCCAGCCCTGTCTTGTGAAGGGAATCATTTATCTGCGGGTGAATTTTCTTTTGGACTCTGGCTTTTTAGAACTATATTAACAGTTTGACATCACAGGGGGGAAAAAGCTCTTCTTAAATCACTGAAACATGGCTTTGTTTTCCAGGCTCCCGAAACACAAACCCGTCTTTCGCCTTCTTGCTGCCGTTGGAGAAGAAAGTGAATTTGAAATATGCCGGTTACACAATGCGGGAGAAATGGGGAAATAGACCAAAGACATATTCTCCGTTCAAGAATTCTGTTTGCAACAGAGTATGGTGTCCGGTAAAAGGACCTCCACCAAGTTCGAAAGAAAGTAATTTATTTTCCGTTTCTGCAGAGTTTACATTATTTCCCACTGCTTACACTGTAGAATGTTTATTTTATGGGGACTGAGGGATTAAAAGAGTGTGAACTAAAAGGTACCATTTTCCACTCTGGAGTTTTCTATTTTGTCTTTGAACTGAAAATAAACATGTATCTAGAAAACCAAACAGCAAGTTTCCAACGCTAGATAGAACTCTCTGGTCTCTAGAGGTAACTGTTCACATTGGGGTTGTGACCTGACAGATTTTCTGGAAAACTGTGAATACAACGAGGGCTTTTAGAAACAGAATGAGAAAGAAATTGCACGCGCGCACAGAAATATCTGATCCATTGTGAAATCTTCGGACCGTTGGAGGGTTGTAATAAATAAATAGCCTTTAGACCGCAGTGCATTTTATACACAGAACTGTTTTTCAGTGCCAGTGAAGTTTACATCACTTACCCAAAAAATAATGGGTTCATGCTCGTTCCGTCCACCCACAAATGAATCTCAGCAGCCACTAAGCTTGCGAAAGCCCATAGGGCAAAGCAAAGTTGGCTCTTGAGGTCAGGTGTTGGGCAGATGTTTTTCCATTTGTCCAACCCATAATTCATAGTAAAGAATGGTGTATGGGCTGTACCCCCTTCCCGGGAGTTACTGACCCTTTTCTGTTTCCATTTTCTCCTACAATAACATAAAGTTATATAAAAGTTAAGACAAAACCAAGGATTCAGGAACAAACAAGAAGTGATTGTCTTCTAAGCAGTTTAAGTAAAAGAGTCACCATAAATATCTTAAATGTCCCCCCTGGCGCATCCTGCAGAGTCCTTGCCATCGGATCTTTCCTGCACATTCTAGTACTGCACCCTCCAGTGACCCTGCTCGTTAGTTGCCCTGCGTATAATGTGTCTTTATGCACAATTTAATTTGTTCCAAAACATGGCTGAAACAACCAAAAAGCCTCCCCACACAAAGACTGTCTCAAGAATGGTTTTGCTTGGTGTTTCTGAAGGGTGTGTGTCCCTCTCCCCCCACCCCCGTCCTTTATTTGCAAGTATACCTCTCCACATATACAATGAACCAGTGTTTTCCATATACTGCCCTTTGAAGGTCTTAAGGGTTCACAGGAAACCTGTTCTCTCTGTGATGCACTCAATGAGCGGTCTGGCTCAGGACTTCATTTTTAAGCAGTTGCCTTCTGTTATTTGACTTTATAATTTTCCTCTGCTATTTAGTTTCATTTTCTGTTTTTGAAAGTATTTCGGGGCGCCTGGGTGGCTCAGTCAGTTCAGCGTCCAACTTCAGCTCGGGTCATGATCTCACAACTCGTGGGTCCAAGCCCCGCGTCGGGCTCTGGGCTGACAGCCCGGAGCCTGGAGCCCGCTTTGGATTCTGTGTCTCCCTCTCTCTCTGCCCCTCCCCTGTTTGCACTCTGTCTCTCTCCCTCTCAAAAATAAATAAGCATTAAAAAATTAACAAAAGAAAAAATACATTTCTAGAAACCTATATTCCAGGGGCTTTAGACTTCTTTCTTTACCTGCTTTCACCAGGCAGTTCGCCAGTTCACCAAAAAGAAAAAAAGAAAAGCATCCCAAACAGACATGGGAGAGCTTTTCAGTGCTCATCGTTGAAGGGCCTGTAATCACCCCAAACTTTTACCATCGTGTGGCCACATTTACCTCCTCTAGATACCATCACTCGAGTTCTGGTGGATTTGTTTTCTCTCACTCACCCCTGCAGAGTGATAAGCCGTCTCCACCGACTTGAAAGGGCTTCAGCTGGTTAATTAATGGGCTTATCAACTCGTAATGACTTGAGGCTGTACCCAGACGGGAGAAGGTGTTCCTTCAGGGAAGACCTACTCATCTACCATCTCTTGGGAGGCCAAGGCCCAAGGAAAAAGAGCATACCGCCTTTCACATGGCCTGACCGGTTCAAGTGCGAAATCTTCTCAAGTGCGGATGATTTCTCTCCGCCTCTGGAAGTGAAATGTCAGAAACCACTGACAGATCGGTGGGGGCCCCGGTGACCCGCCATGGCACACAGACTAGTGGCCGGGCTCCCTCTCTGCTCGCAGTCCTGTGGTAGCATTACCTGCAGAGGTTAAGACCCAGGTGAGAAGAAGCTTCTGAAAGCTCCTGGGGAGACGCACCATCGGGATCAACTGACAAGGGAGAGATGAACGTGGCCTCCAGAAAGCAGCCGTAAGCCAGTCCATTCATTTGGGTCCTTTTTATTCTTCTCTTTCTGGGGTTGTTTTGTTTAACTGGGATGTGCTGACCCCGTTAAAACAATACTTGAGTATTCTTCACAGTAGATATTTTAAAAGAATCCTCAGGTCTGACATTAGCCAGGGTTTTGTTTTGCTTTGTTTTGTTTGAATAATTTACCCATACCTGGGGCGCCCTGGGTAGCTCAGCTAGTTAAGCGTCCTACTCTTGGCTTCGGGGTCAACTCATGATCTCACGGTTCATGAGTCCAAACCCCACGTTGAGCTCTGTGCTGACCGCCATGGAGCCTGCGTGGGATTCTCTCTCTCCCTCTCTCTCTCTCTCAAAAAATAGACATTTTAAAAATAAGATAATTGGGGCATCTGGATGACTCAGCCAGTTAGGCATCCAACTTCAGCTCAGTTCACAATCTCACTGTTCATGGGTTCAAGCCCCACATCGGGCTCTCTGCTATCAGCCCAGAGCCCGCTTCAGATCCTCTGTCTCCCTCTCCGCCCCTCCCTCTCTCTCTCTCTCTCTCTCTTTCAAAACAAATAAACATTAAGAAATATTTTAAAAAATAAAACAATTTACACATACCCATAAATAAGAGGGTGTCTGAAGCTTACCTTATTTATTCCAGAAAAATCCACATACACATATTTGTCCATTGCTTTTATATAAATGTATACATACATGAGGATACAAGTTAACTAATAAGTATAATTTTTATAGCATTTTTTACAAACCTATAATACATATCCATTGCAGATGTTGACTCCCGTGGTAGAACAGTTGGTTAGTAAACAGAACTTTCCCCCAAAAACGCTCTTCTATAGCGACATTTCAAACAAAGGAGAATGGAATTCAAGAGCCCATGAACTGGGATGGGGGGAAAAATTACATTTTTGCTTTTACTAACCTCTAAACTTAGTGT
The DNA here is from genome assembly GCF_023721935.1 of Panthera uncia. Classification (NCBI taxonomy): domain Eukaryota; kingdom Metazoa; phylum Chordata; class Mammalia; order Carnivora; family Felidae; genus Panthera; species Panthera uncia. Next base: position 104,139,916 of record NW_026057580.1, read on the forward strand.
AGAATTTCCTTCAATTATGAACATTGGCAACAAACTAACAGTAGTAAAATAGTGCCTGTGTCTGCCACCAATAGAAATCACGGATATTTTAGGGGCACCTGGGTGCCTTAGTCGGTTAAGCGTCCGACGCTCAGTTGCGGCTCAGGTCATGATCTCATGGTTTCGTGAGTTCGAGCCCCGCATTGGGCTCTGCGCTGACAGCCCGGAGCCTGCTTGAGATTCTCTCTCTCCCTCTCTCTCTGCCCCTCCCCCGCTCACACTGTCTCTGTGTCTCTCAAAATAAATAAATAAGACTTTAAAAATATAAAAAGAAAAAAAAAGAAAAAGAAATCACAGACATTTTAATACTACATTCCAATGTCTGCAGATATTCAGAGTAGCATTTTGCTCATCACGACCTCTGAAATAGCTATTAGATCAGCCACTACCTCGTTATTTCATGTGTAAAGAGCCACATATATTGCCATCATCCAATTTGATTACCTTTCAATATTTTAATTTTTTTTTGTAACGTTTTTGTTTATTTTTGAGACAGGGAGAGACAGAGCATGAACAGGGGAGGGGCAGAGAGAGGGAGACACAGAATCTGAAACAGGTTCCAGGCTCCGAGCTATCAGCACAGAGCCCGACGCGGGGCTCGAACTCACGGACCGCGAGATCGTGACCTGGCTGAAGTCGGACGCCCAACCGACTGCGCCACCCAGGCGCCCCTCAATATTTTAATAATTGTATTTCACTATCATTGGCTTGCCTTAAACCCAAGGCATTTAACATTATTCTGAGAAGCGGTATATAGACTTCACACTGTTAAAGGGATCCGTGGCGTGAAGAAGGTCATGATGAAATTCTAACAGCCTAAATCCGGCTTCTGAGGCAGCATTGCACTGCTCTTAGGTGTTGACATGTCAGGTCGTTCCTAAGAGTCCCTGCTCCAGCCAGGGCCCCTGGTCTGAATCTTAAGTCTCTTATTCGGGGAGTGGTGCAGGCAATATACAAGAAGCCTAACTCAGACAATGTAGAAACCTCTGAAAACCATAGAATGCTGCGTCAATGTAAGAAAAGGAAATTGGGGCGCCTGGGTGGCTCAGTCGGCTAAGCATTCCAACTCTTGATTTCGGCTCAGGTCATGATCCCCCAGTTTGTGAGACCGACCCCTACGTCAGGCTCCCCACTGACAGCATGGAGGCTGCTTGGAATTCTCTCCTTCTCTATCTCTCTGCTCCCCTCCTTCAAAATAAATAAAATGTACTTAAAAAAAAAAAATAGTGGTGCCTGGGTGGCTCAGGCAGTTAAGCGTCCGACTTCAGAGCATGATCTCACAGGTCATGAGTTTGAGCCTTGCATCAGGCTCTCTGCTGTCAGTGCAGAGCATACTTCAGACTCTCTGTTCCCCCCTTTCTCTCTGCCCCTCCCCGCCCCCTGCACTCTCTCAAAATAAATAAACATGAAAGGAAGGGAGGAAGGAAGAAAAAAGAAAGGAAAGAAAGAGAAAAAAAGAAGAAAGAGAGAAGGAAGGAAGGAAGAGGAAGGAAGGGGAAGGAAGGAAGGAAGGAAGGAAGGTGAAGGAGGGAAGGAAGGAAGGAAGGAAGGAAGGGGAAGGAAGGAGGGAAGGAAGGA